>NW_019392695.1:0-187790 GCF_000648675.2 Cimex lectularius
TTTCCTGCTAGAAGGTGCCCGTGCGTAATTCTTGTATGACCTATGCGTAGTCTTGTCAGTATGACCTTTTCCCTTTTTGACCCATTTTCCGTGAACCAGGGACCGACGTCTTTCTTAACCTGTCACAGTTTGGCAGGGTTATTTCTATTTTTCCGAGCCCAGCGGTTTTTCCATTCTTCTTTTCTTCGTATTTGAAATTAATAACTTGAGATCCGCTGGGCGTGTTGGTTGGGAAGCGTCGTGAGGTCCGATGGCTGCTTCTTTGGCAGCCCTGTCTGCTGCTTCGTTCCCGGCTATCCCTATGTGGCCGGGAAACCCACCAACACGACCTTCTTCCCAACTGTGTCGATCCCTTTTAATTGTTGGTTTATTTTGTTTACTAATAGGTCCACGGAGCTTCTTCTCCTGAGCTTCAGGACCGCACTGAGCGAGTCGGTACATACTACATATGTCTCTCCTGTAAAATTACCTTTTGTTGCGTTGTGTCACTTTCCTTGTGAGTGGGCGATATTCAGACCTACTATTATCACACAACTTCACAAGGAAAATTCCCTTCAGCCTGGTGACCGAAGCTTTTTGAAGCCCGTCGTTCCCCAACTTTCGGGATACTTCTCCAATATTTTACTAAATTATTTGTTAACGATTTATTACCGTTACAATCGGTCCTGTTTACATGGAAAAACCACTTTGACACACAAACTTATACGTGTTGATCTAACAACTTTAATTCGCTGAATTGATGAACTGAAGGCGAATTCCGTCAAGTTCTACTCACAACACGGTTTTAATAGGTATTCACACAACAAATAATACATTTAGAAAAAAACGTATTCAAAATATTAAGCGAAGAAGAAGCATCGAACATGTATATTCAAAACAGAACATAGAAAATGGTTTAAATATGCGAAATAATATTTGAAAAGCCAATTTTTCCCCAAGGCATTTCTTCCTCAGAAATCCTCAGAATTATGACATTAATCTGAAAATATATTCTTGAAAACTTTGTAATGGGACTTAAGTGATCCTTTATGCCCGACTCTAGCTGGTAAACGGTCTGAGTCGAAGGGGGAAAGAGAACAGATTTGTAGCTGAACCCGTACTAATACCGTAAACTCATGCATATTGGATATTTATGATACTCTGACAACAAGAGGAAAAAGAGAGGCCCAGTTCCTAGGGATGCTGGTCCCGCTCCATTCCTTTAAAATATATGGCAGCCTTTCTATTGCTAGAACGTTTGAGAACTTCGTTACAACAGCGGGGTAAACTTAAATTTGTTGCTTTTGAATAAATCACAATCTTTTGTTTCGTTTCTTAAATATCGGTCATAAATCCTTAGGGTCGCATAGGGCACATATGCTGGGGAAATATGCAAACGAGACTTCTGTGAACCTATTCCTTCCTTTTTTCCCATATTCGTTATCTTTGGACCCAGTTGGCCGGCGAAGTGTGTCAAAAGCGTCGGGACTCAAATTTTTTTTCTTTTCATTTGCAAGCGAAAACTTGGAGATTATCTTGGTCACGTGGGAAGAGGCGGGTCGTTCCACTTACTCGCAATAAACTTTGACCCGCAATAACCAATTAACCGTTCTGTTTTAAAGCAGAACATTTCAGTATAATTGATTACTGCCGATTAAAGGGAATTGAATTATTTTAATCAATGAGCTGGACTATAAGTTGGTAATTTCATTTGGGGATGTTTCACGAGAAGAGGGAGAGCAAACCAGAAGGGTTCGAGCTATATGTGGTACATCCGATCATTTTGGTCTTTCAGTGCTGGGCTATGTGATTTATCGATTACTGATTACTTATTTATATAAGCTCAAATCTGCACATGCATGTACGCACATACGCACGTGTTCTAGGTTACGGGGATGCCTCGAGAATGACCCACCCTGGGTGTTGTCAATCCGGGGTCAGATCTCGTCTTATCCGTCCAGCCGTCGACGTTGGGCTCCGGGTGCTTTCAACAGCTAGCTCATTTCTGCCCCCAACGCATTCAGTTTATAGATTCAAACCCACTCACTCTTAACTACATTCTTTCCTATTTTCCGTTCACTCTGTTAAGGTGGTAGAGTACTCGATATTCCTCCACACATGTTATATATTCAATATAACAGTGTCGAAGGGGTAATGGGGTAATTCCAATTTAGTGGCGGGGATTTTTGGTGGCCCTGAGAAAGGCCAGTGTTACGGTTGGAGCTGTCGGTCGATGTCCGTGGATTGATATGCGCTGGATGTTGACGCAGCGGGAGTCCGTAGCCTGGTCGGCATTGAGAGTGGGAGAGATGATGCGTCAACGATTCTGCAATAACCAGGTCGATCCCCTGCTTATACACAGAGTTGCTGCAAGCTCATTGACTGCAGTGTGGAAGGCGAGACCATTGTTGAAGCAGTGGGACCAGGTGTGTAACTTAACCACAGGTGGTCACCACACATCGACCCTCTCACAATACACCTTGTCGCTAATAAATATATTCAGCCTCAATTTACACAAAACGAGATTTCAATCAGTACTAACAATAAAATAACCCTGCTTCATTAAAATATTGGAACAGGGGACTCAAATACTCCTTTCTGTGCCCAAGCAAAATCCTCGAATCGGGCGCCGTTATTACGCGCTCTCTGTATGGAGCCAAGGAATTGCACCCTTCAAATAGGTGTGACACATCGAAAAACCTTTCTCTACATGTTGGACACGTACGCGGGCTAGATCAAAAAAATAAATATGTCAACCTCGTATGGCCTATCGTTATCTATACACAGTATTCTTGATACGTCAGAGCTTCTCTGACGATCCGGCTGATCGACGTTGCCACTTTTTAATAATGTACTTTATTACATGTTAGCGTCAGAAGGCAGGATCAGGTGGTTATGCATGGAACGTCCCGGCTTTAGCCGCATCGACAGCCTTCTCATTAAAATAAAAACCGCTGCCAATCCAGTTCCGTACCAGCTGTGGGATTGAGATGTTCAAATTATTTATAAAAAGAAATCCTCTGCTTCGGGGAGGAACCCGTTGCGACTTGTTATGCTGAATCATCCCAATAAATATTTATCCTGTCGAAATATTCATGCAACTGTCAGTTCGACAAAGCTGAACGCGATTCGGAGAGGGGTTCAAAATCGTGTCAGGAATTGTACCGTACTGTACAAATGTGACAAAAAGGTTATTTCAAAATCTTACTTTGTGGTTTTTTTTCTACTTGGTTTCAAAATCGTGTTTGCCAGGTTGTTGCCTAGGGGCCGAGAAAAAATTGATGTAATTTATATAATTTCATCAAAATATTTGTTAATATTTTAACGTACTGCTTTTGCTTAGGCGCACTGAACTTGCAAAACAATCGGTTAGTTTTTCTCTCAAACTGTTTTTGCAAAACTGGGGGCAAAACCGATTCTTTAGCTTCACCTTGATAGACGCATTGAACTCGTTAAATCTTCGTTTTGTAAACACTGGAGGTAACACTGATTCCGGGAAGTGAGGTCGTTAGGTCAGTCCGTGTCTATGGTTCCGGACGTAAAATCAGTGTACACGGCATAAAGGTTGGGACCAAAAATGCTCCCTTGTGGGATACGAGTTTGTATTGGTATAATACCTCAGTACTCGTTGCCGCATCACTCTGAAGCAATGGTCGGTTAAATAGAATTACAGGATAAGGTTTGGTCCCCGCAGTTCTACTCAGTACGTTTAAAGTGGACCGAGATTACTGTCTTCTATGAAGTGAGATGTCTATAGTCCATACCATAGTCCTAAATATATGACTTGACTGCATCGTCGGTACCTCCTGATGTCGAGGGCAAGACTTCCTTTAAATGTAAATGTGCACTGTGTACCTTTTTCATTCAGTCTTGCCGAACATTTCGCACACGTCTTGTTATTCTGAAGGTATTCTTGGATGTTGGAGGTCTGATAGAAGACAAAATCGAATGATTACCCGCGTAGTTGTCGCGGGTTTTCAGGATTGGAATGTATCGATAAAGCTTGGGCAGTTGGATTAAGATGGATAGGAATCATGGTGTTGAACGTTTTGTAGCGGAAACATTTCAGCTCGTCGTCAAAAGGAATGTCGAGGTCATTGTGGACAGTTTGATTAATGGGGTAGCAAGGAGCTTCGACATTGGATTGGACGGGCTGGATATTGGACAAATTGACGGAACCTCACAGTTCCGAAGTGGTCTCAGTAACGCCTTGTAAAGTTGTAGTTATTGTATCTTAAGTTTCGTGTGGGACGTCAGTCTGTAAAATAAAATCGGGCTTAATTTTTTTAAATTTTTCTGGCGGGCTTCGGACACTGAAATCCGTTTTTACTGCGAGGGTCAATAGGGTACTCGATATTCCGCTATTATTCCGATATTAAGAGACCAAGGCGCGGCACTCCTCGACCAAGTGTAAAACAGTGAGCAACCTTTCTCT
The DNA here is from genome assembly GCF_000648675.2 of Cimex lectularius. NCBI lineage: Eukaryota > Metazoa > Arthropoda > Insecta > Hemiptera > Cimicidae > Cimex > Cimex lectularius. Next base: position 4,415 of record NW_019392695.1, read on the forward strand.
GCAAGCGGGACACCTTCGCGGTGTTTGCCCCAAAAGCAGGCGTCCTTGAGTCAATCGAGTATGTCCTATCCTCAAACGGGTGAGCACATCCCTTTCTTGTGTTTCAGATCCGCGGCGGGCCATCTCTCAGTCTTGCTCTCGCCAAGCAAGAGCTTCTCGGCCGTACCAACCTATCGACATTTTATGGTGTTCTTTACTGCCCGTACAGCGTCGCAGGCCGGATCGCAGTGGTTCTCCCAGCTTTCGCCGCTTCGTCTGTTTTTAGTAGGGTCTCCCTGTCCGCTCCTCACCTGAATGACAAATATTCTTTATCATTCCGAATGTTATCCTGCAACGAACATCGACATGTTCGATGTGTGACGCCACGGTAACTTTCGATCAAACAAGAGGCCGAGGAACCGCATTTTCTCCACGTATCGCACTGGTGCGCCCCACAAGCAGAGTTGTGGTGGGTCCTTCTCAGTCTGCAGACCGTGGACCCACACGGTCTTCGATAAGAAGAAAGTAAAACCTCCTTGGCGTTAGCAGTCACAACGTTGATCCCCGACGTACGACATGTCTTTGATCTGCGAGGGGTTGATGTCGAAGATCCCGTCAACAGAAAGAACGTGACACTCATCGCCGATCCCTGGGGGATAGTCTTGAACGTAATCCCCGGATTGCACTGATCCCAGCCTGACTCGGAATCTCCTGTTGAATGAATCGCGGCATTTTACCTTCGTTCGCGATTTCTTGGCATTACCGCAGTACCGCGATCTCCAGTCGGGCTTAATATACTTTCAACTGTTTTAACAGCAGTTTGATCAATACTTGTGGGCTCGTCTCAGGTGCTTGCATACATTCTACAAGTGCCCTCTGTTGCCTAAAAAAACCAACGGTGCATTCTTTCATAAAACAATTGGCTTTTGACAAACTTGGATAGATCAAGACAGTAAAGATAAAGAGGACCGACATGTAAGATGGCCGTATCGCATGTCACCATCGTGCAATGCCGTGTTTATTGGTTTCTCACTGTCATGATAACTCGACGGAATTACCGTAATTTTTTTTTTAAATTAACGCCCAAAGTGACCAACTCATTCCGAGTTTGTTATACGGTAACGGAAATCGAAGCCAGGCCAAATTGGGACGGCCGCCGGTATTATGCCCAATCATGCCGTTTCAACACCATTCTGGCTCAGTTACTAAGCGGTATTTGTTCAATCTCCAAGACGGTTTATCCTCATTTTGGACAAACGTTTCATATTACAAAAACGGTTCGTTTTGGCCCATCTGCTCAGTGCCAACGTTGGGAAAGTCAGAAAATCACGCCATTCCATTTTTTTAATACCAGAGATATATATAAATCGTAGTACTTTTTTATTCGTTGTGGAATTCCATAAACATAGCATTGTTATAAAAGATTCAAGATTCTACAAACATGTTGTTTTTTGTTTTTTGACAAATATTAAAGATTTATATGCATATTGGTTGATTGTACTTGTAATTTTCACGTGAGGAAGGCACAAACTAAGCACGTATTTATTAGAATCGCAGATATAAACTAAAACGTTTGCAAAGATTTTGTTAATTTCTTCTTGGTTTATATCGCCTATAAGAATTACACAACAGGTTTTTATTGTTTTTATTTACTTGGTAAATCACTTTAACGCATTACTCTAACCTTGACTCATTGAACTTGTAAAAAAAATCGACTCTGATTCTGGGCAATAGGGTTTTTCGGTTCACTACGTCTTCACGCGCGTTACAATGTTTCTCCTATGTAAATAGTAACGATATAACGATCCTGCACGTTATTTTCTCATTTTGGATTTAAGAAAAACAAATCTATTATAATAATCTAATCTTGAAATGCGTGCACAACATAACCAGAAAACTGCGTTTCATAAAAGTATTTAAATTACTTACAACTATTTGTCGCCGAGAATCAAATAGATTACACGACATTTGAAAAATGGCAAAAAAGGAGGAAAAATTCAAAAGGTGGGGTTGGGATGGGAAGTTGATGTCCGAATGGATCGAAGTCACGATAGCTCAAGTGGTAGAGCAGAGGCGTATCTAGCCGAAGGTCGTGGGTTCGAATCCCGCTCGTGACACAGACTTTTTTATCTCAACAAAAACCTTGATTAATTGAAAGATATTAATTGGTCATGCGGACCACGAAAACTAGTGTATTTAAATTATTTAAAATATTTTTTTCTTGTATAATTGAATAAGTTATTATTAATGTATTATTAGTATAAATTCGATCGAGCCTCTGGTTAGGCTAATTCAGTTTAAACAAAACTTATTTTCTTTAAAAATTCTTACCTAAGGGGTTTAAAGAGTGCTTAACACCAATACAGATTTTTTTTTGTTCCACTTAGGGTTAGGAAAAAGTTAGGTTTATTTAGATATTAATTGGTCATGCGGTCCACGAAAACTAGTGTATTTAAATTACTTAAAATATTTTTTTCTTGTATAATTGAATAAGTTATTATTAATGTATTATTAGTATAAATTCGATCGAGCCTCTGGTTAGGCTAATTCAGTTTAAACAAAACTTATTTTCTTTAAAAATTCTTACCTAAGGGGTTTAAAGAGTGCTCAACACCAATACAGATTTTTTTGTCTCCACTTAGCGTTAGGAAAAAGTTAGGTTTATTTTTAAGGGACGGATCAGGTTAAGTAGGGTTAGAGTTAAGGTTAGGAAAACGTTGTTGACACAGGCTAAAAGAAGAATAAATACGCTTAATTCCAACGATTATAATAACGTTAAATTTGGATAATATCCAGAGAACTAATGACTTTTTAACTAGAACGCCAAACAGCAGATAAATAAAAATTTATACTTAAGGACTTTAAAGGGTGCTCACGAACAATTGTTTTCGAAATCAAATCATTTAACTTCTAACACGAACCCGACCTAACCTAATTATACTACCTAATCTAACCTAACCTAATCCCAATTCAACTCTAACCCTAACCTAACCTGTCCCTCAACGCAAACCCTACCTAACCTAAATTGTCCCTAACACAATTCACGCGAAATGCCCGGTAGCCCGACAAATAGTCACGCGAAAAAATTGTATATACAACCCAAAAATATATCCATGTTAAAATTAAAGTTATTATATTTTATATTTTTCTTTTTTACATTTGACATTTGCTTGGAGTTATGAACGCAAATAGTTTGCATAGAATATTTCTTCTTCTGTTTTGTACTCTATTAAAAGTTTATGCGATATTGCAACAGATATTTATAGTTGTTTATTTTTTTTACCATTGAAGTTATTATATTATTAATTATGTTATGCATAATTTAAATGTTACACAATTATGCAAATAACTTATAATCATTTCTTTAGAACTGGTTAGTTCACTTTACAATTTTGTATTAAAACAGCAAGGATTAAGGTCAATAATAAAATAGTAATAAGTTTACTTAGTCAAGTTTTCGTGGGATATATCCTTTTCATAAGGGCTTTGAAATTGAGTGAACTTTTGGAATAATAACTTCGAACTCTTGTTCAATGGGATATATTTTTCGAAAGTTGAACGAGAGAACTGAATGTTTTTTTTCCTTTAAATTGATCTGAATTTGTAATATAAAATTATAATATTAAAGGCTAAATACAAATATTAATTATATCGAGATGTTTAAGTTTGATACCACTGATCCATTTTTACATGTTAAATTGTGTTAACATTAACCTATTAATGAAACGTTCAATATGTTCTGGAACCATTGATCTTTAAAATTACTTATGATTTCAATATTTTATGACTAATTTTATACATGATTATGCAAATGAAACAAGGATTTAATGCATGGTCCGAGCAGGAAACTGTATTTAATGGAAGAGGGGATTCGTTCTCACCAAGCGGTTTACCCAAAATTCTCGAACAAAGGCAGAAAACCATATTTTAAAAAATATATATATTTAAAATAAGTTAAAAAAAGTCATATAGGATTCATTGGTAAAAACGCTCGGCGAATTCGGCCTAGTATCAATTTCGATTCAGAACACTTGTAGCATTTTTCATAATCAGATAATTCAATTTTTTGTCTTTCAGTCTGGTTTATTTTGTACTTTCTAGCAAAGTTCAAAGGCGGATTAAAATAAGGATAAGTACCATACAGTGTTCCCTTTCAAAAAGAAAAACCCTTTACCTAATTAGAAATACAAATTGTTCAGTCAAATATGTGGGTTAATTTTGACAGAGCTTCGTTCAAGTGCTATGTCGCCTGTCGAACTTAACCTCTCAAACAGGAAACGTTGGGTGAAGTAGGAGATTGTGATGTATAACCGTTCGAAAATTACTAGTTGAATAGGATTAACATCGATTGTCTTCCTAGGAAATAATCATATAATTGTACAAATTGTTTTTAATGTGTGTAACTGAAATTGTTAAAAGAAGAATGGAGCTTGAATAGCTTTAATGGTGTCGTGTTTTATAAGCATTTATTCTCTTTTCTCCTGTCAGCTTAGATGAAAAAGCTGTATGAGATTAATTCACCCTTTCGTTCGAAATTCCGATGTTTTTTTTCGTCATTTCTTTATACCAATTTTTTCTATTCTTCGGTATTTTTACTACTTCCTTAAGTGCAATTTTTAGATGTGATTTTTAGCTATTTTTTTGTCAAAATATAAAACTGTTATATTGTTCAATGTNTATATATATAAAAACCATCCCTAACCTGTCCCCAATACTACCGAACCTAACCTGTCCCTATCCCTAACTCAACCCACGCGAAATGACCAGTAACGTAAAATCGATTACGTAAAAATAGTCACACAAAACAAATACATAGTGTATACAGCAAAAAATATATCCATGTCAAAATGAGATTTATTTGTGTTATGCGTTTCATGGTTCTGTGATGTCATCAATCAACCTGACTTGTTCCTAACCTAAAGTAAAACGACATAAATAAAATAAAAAATTGTATTCATTTTAACCACACTTAAAGCCTTAAGTAAAAGTTTTTTAGCAAATAAAGAATAAAAATTATTGAACTGCATTAGCCCTATCGTAGGCTCAATGAGCTTACACCCTAACACTAACAACCACACTTCCGGCTAGCAGTGTTGTCAAAACAAAGCTTTGGGAGAACAAGAAAAAAATATTATAAATAATTTAAGTACTTTTATTAAATGCGGTTATTATATATCGTTTAATTTGTTTTAGTTCAAATAGGATAAGAAAATTACATGGAGTTATATCGTTTCTATTTACATTGGAAAGACACCGTAACGAACAACTTAAAACCTCTAAATACCTGAGCTATTAGCAATGATGCCAACTAACAACTCAGCATAATTGCCCATCTGAGGTTGTAGCAATGTTACCAACTAACACCTCGCATAGTTGCCTACCTGAGGTTGTAGGAACCTATCAACTCCTTTTCGTCCTGTTGCCTACCTTAGGTATTAGAAATGTTACCAACTTACCCTTCATAGTTGCTTACCCCTAAGATTATAGCACCAACTGACATCTCGTCCTAGTTGGCTACCTAAGTACTAGCAATGTTACCAACTTACACTTCAGCGTAATTGCCTACCTGAGGTTGTAGCAAAGTTAGCTCTCACACAGCATCATTGTTGCCTTTCTGAGGTACTAGCAATGTTACCAATTGACACAACGTCCTAGTTGGCTACCTTAAGTACTAGCAATTTTTCCAACGTACACTTCGGCATAATTGTCTACGTTGGGTTTTGTAAGAACGTTATCAACTAACACCTAGTCCTAGCTTACTACCTTAGATATTGGCAGTTACTAACTTACACTTCAGCATAACTACCTACCTGAAGTACTGGCAATGTTATCAAATTACACTGCAGGATAATTTCTTACCTGAGGTGTAGCAACGTTCCCAATTGACACATCGTCCTAGTTGGCTATCTTAAGTATTAGCCATGTTACCAACTTACACTTCAACATAATTGCCTACCTGAGGTTGTAGGAAAGTTACCTACTAACACAGCCATATTGATGATTACCTGAGGTATTAGCTAATGTTACCACCTAACACCTCATCATATTTGTCTACCTTATGTATTAGCAATGTCAAACTAACACCTCGGCAGAGTTGTCTACCTGAGGTTGTAGGAACGTTATGAACTGACACTTCGTCCTTGTTGCCTGCCTGAGGTATTACCAGTGTTACCAACTTTCACTTTAGCATAGTTGCGTACAATATTATTTTGAACAAAAATCCTATGTAATTGAAGTTCATTGTAAACTCGCGAATCTTCTGGAAAATTGCACGTATGATTGCGGTTTCAATTTAGTGGCGGAATTTTTATTTTCCTCTTAAGGCTCATTGTTTAACGTTTCTTTTTCATTTGTTTAAAGTTTTAAATTTATTTTCTACCTCGTTAAAGACTAAATCAAGGTATTGCAACAAATAATTAGCTGAAACGGCCCCGAATCAAATGAAACTGTTCTTTCCCATCCAAGCCAACATGTCCTGTAAATAATTGAATGCGGGACTCGTTATTTCATGAAATTTAAGAGCCAGCATTTCTGCTTGCGATTTACTTTCTAAAGGGCAAACGTAGAATTACTGAGATTTGTTTCACCCGTCGCCACGTAAAGTGTTTATCGGGCAATATCGGTTGTAATAGAATATACAAAGGAACAAAACAAAAACATAAACAACTCTGCAAGTTAATGATGAGGAATTTTCCTTGTGAGCCGTTTGGGGCGAACGAAGTTGGTTTACTTATTAAATTATTTTTTAACGATTTTCACTGAGGGATTTCCTCGGAAGGATAAATCATCTTCGAAAGAGCAACATTAAATATATTTCACTAGTTCGTTTAGCCTAGATGCTGGTTCGTGTTTTAATGCCAATTACCAACTAGTAAATGCTAGGATTTTGATAAGTGAAGTGTATCGATTTAAAAACAGTTTCCTATCAATTGAGGTCCGGATTCGGAGTAAATTTAACTCATTCCGTGCTCGAAAGAGTTTATCATTATCTCCAGGCACGAAACGGCTAGTTTTCTTGAGTGGATGGACTCGTTTGATTGGGTGCGAGATGCCGCGAAACGGATTAAAAAACTGATGAGGTTCGTGATAATAATGTTATTTTGAAAGAAGTCCGACATCAACTTTTTCGGGTTCGTGACGGCCGCGACGTCTTCACACAACTTGACAGGGTTCAAGATTAAATATCGTCATCATAATGAGTGACGACCTGACGAATTTCTATTCTTTACAAAAGAGCGAAAAAAAACAAAAAACAAGTCGAACCTTTATTTTCCATAAGTGAAGTGAGTTTTCCGAACTTCAATGTAATTAGGTCTCAGATAATGCACCGATGTAGTACACCGCCGTTAATACCATTTTCATAATTTTTAAATAATTTAAATTTTTTTTAAGTAATACAATATTTGGTGGTTTGAGATTCAGTGTCACCAAATCGAGAGCATAGTTAAGTATGTGCAATTTTCCCTTAGATTCGTTAGTTTACAATGAACTGCAAAGGAGTTTTGTTTAAAAAAATATATTGTAAGCAATTATGCTGCTGCATAAGTTGGTAAGACTGCTAATACCTCAGGTAGGCCACTAGGACGAGATGTCAGTTGGTAACATTGCTAATACCTCAGGCAGGCAACAATGATTCAGTGTGAAAGGTAAAGCGGTCCATAGACGGTCAATATTATTGTACAATATAGATTGCACAATAATTTGACGGTTCCTCCTTAACGTTCAATAATATTGTTCAAAATTTTGTTTGTGCAATGAACTTTAATAGTTTGAAGGCGATATTGAAGTTTGTGCACTTGTTGATACTTCACAAGCTGACTGACATTGCGCAATAATGCCAACAGACGGTGCAATATTTTCCAGGTTGTACAATATATTTTCAACTTTTCGTCAATCATGCAATGTATTGCACAAACTTTCAATGTCGTCTACACACGATCAATTAAATTCCACAACACAAAATATTGTGCAATAATATTGATCGTCTATGGGCCGCTTAACTTTGCTAAACCTCAGGTAGGCAACAATGCTGCTGTGTAAGTTAGTAATACTACTAATACCTCAGATAGGCAATTAGGACGAGATGTCAGTTTGTAACATTGCTATAATCTCAGGGGTAAGCAACTATACAGAAAGGTAAATTGGTAACATTTCTAATACCTAAGGTACGCAATAGGACGAGGGGTAGTTGACAAGTTCCTACCATCTCAGGTAGGCAACAATGCTACTGTGTGGGTTGGTAACATTACTACAACCTCGGATAGGCAATTATGGTGAAGTGTAAGTTGGTAACATGGCTAATACTTAAGGTAGCCAACTAGGACGATGTGTCAGTTGGTAAAACTGCTACCCCTTCAGATGGGCAACTACGCGAGGTGTTAGTTGGTAACATTGCTATAACCTCAAATGGGCAACTATGCTGAGATGTATTGGGCCAAAACCGTTATATCCCACTCTATGAGCACAGCGAAAGAGAGTATCAATAACTGGGGCATGAAACAATTCCTTAGGGAGTGGAATTTATCCCCCTGACACAGGCAATCGAAAGAGTTTGTTAAGGCGATCAAACCAGCTGAATCGAAATGGCTATTCTCTATCTCGAGGAAGGGAATGAGGAGGCTGATAGGTATTCTGACGGGCCACTGCCCACTGAGAAGACACCTCTTCGTAATGGGTATCCTACCGGATCCCTTTTGCCGCTTCTGCGATGCTTCTGCAAAAAACGGCAAAGCACTACCTCGCAGAATGTGATAGGTATGCTAGGTCTAGATTTGAAATCTTTGAAGGAGAGGACATCGCCAAATCACTCCCCGAGATAAAATGGTCCAAAATCTTGGGGTTTGTGAACAAGTGCAAGAGGTTTATGCAGGACACGTGAGCCAACCAAGTCCCGGACCTTTTACGGATGGAGTACGAGTCTACCCAGGCATTTAACCCCTCGGGTCTTGGTCGCCCACCCTGCATAATATATATACGCTGAGATGTAAGTTAGCGTTTTTCTCCTTTTAGAAAATAAACTTCTATCTGTGTCCAATCTTTGCTAATGGATTTCCCGGAAGATTTTCGTTTCTTTAATGAAATATAGGATTTTTCTCCGGGGTATCTAGTTCTATATTGCAAAGGAATGCCTGTCCCCCATAGACCAGACTTTTCCTAGCTATTTCAGGGCTGTTTCATAGAATATGTTCTGTTGTGTCTATCTCCCATTTGGTATTTAACTGTAGCATGTAAATCTATCTGTTAATGTTTATGCTGAGTAAGATTTCCTTTTTTCCTCCCAGAGTTTGTTTTGTTAGTTGTTTTTTGTTGAGATGTAAAAAATTATATTTATTTGTTCATTTATTACATTAATTTGTCATACATTCGTTCATTCCTTGCTAATTAATTTTCAATGTTCAATTTGAGAGTGTGAAAACAAATTACCGTTAAGAAGTGTATTAATTGATCAGTACTGACCCAGCTTGAGCAAAATGTTTCAGGTTGTTCAGACCTTTCGTAAACCTTGTTGATCTCATACTTTAACCAGAACGAACAGTTTTATACAAGGTGGTTTCGATTGGGTTTAACAAACGCTGGAACCAATCTGCGTCGCCCGGAGCGACAAGGAAAACAGGGAGATGTAAACAACGCAAACAAAATTAAGACTTCAGAGCATACCGGCGTACCCCGAATAACAAAAAAAATATTTAAATATACGGTTAGTATAGTAGATAGAAAGGACCTGGAAGTGAGGCTTTTACAGGCTGGTAATCGGTTTGTTCCTGGCATAAAGTAAAGACTCGGAGGACGTGAGCACACGGAAACATGAACAATCTATAATAGTACGTTAATCATTATGATTATTTACTTACATACCTCGCGTATTTATTAAGCAAAGTTATTTATTTTTAATTATATGTGTATGTAAGGAGAAGGAAATAAATAAATAGGGAGAGTAGGCAACATCAAATAAACATAATCTTTTCTATTTCAATTTTCTTCGTTTAAGACATTCTTTGACCACTTCCTCATACTCCTTTGTATATTGTATGAAATACATAGCCTACTAACATCCCTGTACATCATCAGAACTTCAAATCACGGGGTTATTTCTGCATCATTGGGGCGAAACTGGATGCGTCAAATTTTGGCAAAATGAGATAGGTCCTTGTTCCACGCAGTACTACTATGCCAACTTAGCAAATGGTATGAAATGTAAGGCCTTAAAATAAAATTCGTGTATTTAAAAATAATTAAATGTGCAATAATTGGGCTCTTATAAGTCCATATGACAATTAATTACTCTTATATTTGAAAATTCTATAAAATAAAACTTATGTGTGGTGGTTAGTGTCCGTTAATCGATAATTATTCAAAAATCGTGATATGCGGTCTGGTGTGAATTAGGTTTCAGAAAACATTTTCTTTATCGTGCCAACGTTTCGATCTTTATTGAGATCATCTTCAGCCGACGCCTTACACAAAAATGTCTTTTCTATACCGACTTCCTTCCCCACCCCTTCAAAATCCAACGTATATAAACACAAAACAGAAAAATTTCACTGGCACTCTCAACACGACACGCAAGAATGGCACAATTACACAGAAGACAAACACTTTGAGTGAGTAGAAATACTTTGATTCAATAAAAAAATATATTTTGCATTGTATAAATTCACTTTTTTCCACATCCTACAGGTATTTCTTAAATGTAAACAATGTTTGTAAATCCCAGGCCCTGAAGATGATCTCAATAAAGATCGAAACGTTGGCACGATAAAGAAAATGTTTTTCTGAAATCTACGTCACACCAGACCGCATCTCACGATTTTTGAATAATTATAATAAAGAGAACACGCTTATTCTATTCCAGTTCAGCTTTTTCCGCCAAATTGATCCTTTTTAATTTCAAATAAAAACTTTTTCGCGCCATATTTTCAGTATTTAACTCAAAATAACTTCTTTTCGTTTCAATTTAACTCTTTTTAACATCAAATTAGCCTTTTTTGAATTTCAAATTAATCCTTTTTTTTAAATATCAAAATAACTTAGGAGATGACAGGAATGTAAGACCGTAAAGTAAAATTAAAAAATTGAAATAAAATAAAATAATTGGGTTCTTATAAGATTATATTATATTTAATTACAATTACAGTTAAAAATTATATATAATCATTTTAAAAATTATTATTTTGATTATTTTATATTTATTTTTTTTAAAACAGGAATTTTACTTGTTTTTACATTTCACACCAGCTACCCCCTAGATTTTTTATTTTTTAAAGAAAAAATTAATTTGAAATGAAAAAAGGTTAATTTTAAATTAAAAAGTTAAGTTGAAGTTAAAAACAGTTTTACTTTGAAGCTAAAAAGGATTAATTTGACGCGGAAAGAATTTCATTTGAAATTAAAAATTAATTAAGGTGTGACCTCGACCCACTCGGACACCAACTTCCCACGATAGCTCAAGTGGTAGAGCAGCGGCGTATCAAGCCGAAGATCGTGGGTTCGAATCCCGTTCGTGCCATTGACTTTTTTATCTCAACTAAAAACCTTAATTAACTGTAATATATTAATTAGTCAAGCGGACCACCAAATTAGTGAATTTAATGAAATTAAAAACTTAAAATTAATCCTTTCTTCAAAATATGAAAACAACTTACATGAAATGTATGACCGTAAAGTAAAATTTTTGTAATTGAAAAAAATAAATAAAAATAAAATGATTGGGCTCTTATAAGATCATATGATAATTAATTACAATTAAAGTTAAAAATGATATACAATCAATTGTAAAAACAAAGGATTCCACTTTTAATTTGAGAAATGTGAAACAATTTTGGTTTTTAAGAGCCCAATTATTTTATAATTAAAAAATGTCAAATTAAAAAGAAAAGAATCATTTGTTTTTATATTCAATTTTATATACCTTTTCCTATCAATTGAAATTATTTATCAACTGCTTCTATAATAGGAATATTATTATTATCATTTTTTTTTTAATACAGGATTACTTGTTCTTACATTTCACACCACCTACAAGGTTTTTTTTATGTTTTAAAGAAAAAATTAATTTGAAATTTAAAAAAATTTCAATTAAAAAGTCAATTAAAGTTAAAAACTCTTTTAATTTGAAGCAAAAAAGGATTAATTTGATGCGGAAAAGATATGATTTGAAATTGAAAAAGTTTTGACCACAAAGGGGTAATTTGACGTCCTAATGAATATCTGTGCGACAAAGAGATATTTTTTTACCTTTATTAGCAGTTTTTTCGTCGGTAACAAGCGTATTAGTCAAAATTGTTGTTTTTAATGAATCTTGACTACCCATTGCACCCGCTTAGCTAATCGAGGGTTCATGCGAATAAATACACGATAAGTACCAGAAAGTCAAGAGATGATTTAATTAATTTAAAAAACCTATTTATTAGGATCGGAAGAAAATGAAGACACTTCAAAAATTGAATTTGTACCGAAAGTCTAAACTTTAAAATTGCAAACCTGAAAAATTTGGTTTTGGATATATTTTAATACTAATTTTTTTAATATGCGCATTTTTTTCTGTCTTTAGTCTAAACGAAATAGTGGTGGTTTCCAAAATGTCTACGTTGCACTGATAAATATAGTTTGTAAGACATTAGCTCGGGGGAGTTTTATGTTGATCGTAAAGGAAAGACCTAGGTGAGAAGTTTTAATTTTGTTTTTCGCATCGTGTCCGTTTCGGACTGTATTTCCTACGCCGGTTAAGTTCAAAAACGGTGCCAACAAGGAGAGAAAGTAGCTATTAAACCGATCACGAATATGGCCAACCAGCTGGCATTAGCGAGAATTCTCGCACCCCATAAATGTGATTAATGCTCCATTGGAAGCCACACCCATTTGCAATCAGTTTTATTGACTTTCGCCAACCGGTGGAAGAAGACAAAAAATTAATGTTAAAAATAGCTTGATCAAATTAGCCTATGAGTTACGACTTTATGAGGAATGTGCCAGATGGAAATGTTATTTCGATTTTAATTATCGCGCCAATCTTCACCTTTCGGGGTTGTTTAGAATGCCACAAGGTGATATTTATATTTAAGTACCACTTAAATCATTTATACTCATATATTATTGTTTTACGTATACGTTAAATTATACTAAGACGGGCATTTGTCTTTTGTCATAACACCATAAAATGACAAATTAAAGTCGTCTTCAAAAGCAAATATTGTGTCAATATTCAACCTCAAACGTGTATCTGACGAATTACAGAACAGCTTAATTAAGATTAATTTTAACCCTTCCACACGTGGTTAGTTGACAGGGGTACAATTAATTTATTAAAGATTTATTAAAAACCACTATTTTCACTAATACACTTGTTACCGACGAAAAAATGCTAATAAAGGTAAAACATATCTCTTTATCGCACAAATATTCCATTAGGACGTTAAATTACCTCTTTGTGCGGAAACACTTTTTAATTTCAAATTATATCTTTTCCGCATCAAATTAATCCTTTTAGCTTCAAATTAAAACAGTTTTTAACTTTGAATTAACTTTTTAAGTTAAAATTAACCTTTTTTTCATTTCAAATTAATTTTTTCATTAAATGTGTGGTGATTAGTGACCGTTAGTCGAAGATTATTCAAAAATCGTGAGCTGCGGTCTGATGTGATGTAGGTTTCAGAAAAAATTTTTCTTTATCGTGCCAACGTTTCGATTTTTATTGAGATCATCTTCAGGGCCTGGGATTTACATTGTTTAAATTTAACAAATACATGTGGAATGTGGAAAAAAGTGAATTTATTGCAAGAATGGCACAATTACACAGAAAACAAACACTTTGAGTGAGTAGAAATACATTGAATGAACATAAAAAATATATTTTGCATTGTATAAATTCACTTTTTTTTACATCCCACATGTATTTATTAAATTTAAACAATTTGTAAATTCCAGACTCTCTCTCACGATTTTTGAATAATCGTTTTCTTTCAAATGTAAAAAATCTTGGAGGTACGTAGTGTGAAATGTAAGAACAAGTAAAATTCCTGTGTTGAAAAAAATAAATATAAAATAATCAAAATCTTGTTATAGGACCAGATAATAAATAATTCCAATTAAGATTAAAATGTATATAAAATTGAATATAAAAAAAATGATTCTTTTCTTTTTAATTTGAGATTTTTTAAATATAAAATAATAAGGCTCTTGAAAACCAAAATTGTTTCATATTTCTCATATTAAAAGTAGAATCCTTTATTTTTACAATTGATTATATATAATTTTTAACTTTAATTGTACTTAATTATCATATGATATTATAAGAGCCCAATTATTTATTTTTTGCAATCGCAAAAATTTTACTTTACGGTTTTACATTTCATGCCGTTTCGTTTTGATATTTTGAAGAAAGGATTAATTTTAACTTTTTAATTTTAAATTATATCCTTTAAATGATAAAAGGCTAATTTGAAGATAAAGACAGTTAATTTGAAGTTAAACGGGGTTATTTTGAGTTAAATAGAGATAGAGCGAAAAAGATTTAATTTGAAATAAAAAAGGGATCATTTAACGGAAAAAAAGCTATACTGGAATAGTTATAAGCGTATTCTCTATTTTTATATTTTATTTCATGTAATTTTTATTTAAAATTGTAATTAATTTTCATATGGTTTATAAAAACCCAATTAATTTAAATTTAATTTACGTGTTTTTTTTACGAGGGTTCGCAACAGCAGAGGTTATGAGAAAAAGCTCCCATTTGTAAGTATATCGGGTTCGAATGCAGAGCCGCTGGATTCGAACCCGGGACCTTTACCTTACAATGATGTGCGCCGTGTCAACACCTAAATCGTTGGAGCCACCGACGCCCCTATTTGAAATTAAAATGGTTATTTTGCCGTTAAAAAGAGCAAATTTAATGAGCAAAAATATTTAATTTGAAATTAAAAAGGTTAATTGGAGCTCTTTTGCTGAAATATATAGCTTTCTGGAAAAAAGCGATATATTTTAAAATTAACAAATGGGCTTTGCCCACTGTTGAAAATAACGAAATGGCCGCAATTAGAAGCTAGGAAGACCAGGATGACCGGAAACGACCAAACTTCAAATACCCAAGTATAACGTAATAATATAAGTAAAAAACAAGTAAATAATAATTTAAAACTAAATAACTCAATCTACCGTGGAATGTTTATGGGTACTCGATATTCTATCACAAACACCCAAACATGCCATGACGTTCACGCTAGTAAATACATTCACTCATATTATTTCAAGCTACATACAAAAGGGCTCCCTATATTCGACCAATATGTTTATCTGCTACTTTTTATTGTAACCACTACCGTGCTTCAAAAATTGTTCAAATGCACCTTAGTTTAGGAAATCCATCGAAGGTGAACCGTTTTGCTATGAAAATTGTAAATCTTGAAAGCAAGCAAAAAATGAGTCATTTTTCTTTTTCCACGTTTACCATAATTCACTAGTTTTCGTGGTCCGTTTGACCAATTAATATCTTTCAATTAATTAAGCTTATTAGTTGAGATAAAAAAAGTCAATGTCATGATAGTTAGAGTGGTAGAGTAGCGTCGTATTTAACCGAAGGTCGTGGGTTCGAATTCCGCTCGTGACACTGACTTTTTGTATCTCAACTACCAACCTATATACCAATGTCAATCAGTGTTGCCCTCAGTGTTGCCAAAGGAAGGGATGCAGGGACAAAACAGTCCAATGCGCCAAAGTAACATTAATGCGTTAAAGTGTTTTTCTAATACAATTAATTAAGGTTTTTAGTTGAGATAAAATTGGTCAAGCGGACCACGAAATTTACCATAATGTTGCCTTTTAAATAGTTTCGCGTTAATCGGAACAGAGTTTGACGGAACAAACAAGAATTGCCGAATCTGGCGATGTTTGAACGTCACAGCAGAAATGAAACTATTGCGCATCATTAACCGAACAGAAGAAATCGTCTTGTCATGGTCAAAAACGGGCCCCTTTCCTTTAAAGTTGCATAACACTATTAATCAAATCGATGGCATATTACCGTTTCTTCCTATGGAAGCAATTAATATAAAAAAAAAAAGACCGATTAGAATAAAAGAGCCCCGACAGAATACATCAAACACACCGACAAACTAGTAGTACTAATACTCCAACAACACTGTTAAACTACTGTTTACTACAAACTTTTAGTAAACAGTACTAATACTGTTAATAACCCCACAGCCCCCTCCACCATCTACGACCTCATAACTAAAATTTCACTCCACTGAAGATGGCGAAATGCCTAAACGCGTCTGAATTAGGAAAAATCGGCGAGAATATGGGGACTGTTAACTATCAAACAGTAGGTTTATCATGCCGCATACCATAGGAGGAAATCGCACAATAAAAAAACTCCACCCAAGTAATGGCCAAATGAAACACGTCGAATGCGTTCCAACTCAGAAAAGCAGATTACAGAGACCTATTACATATTTAAAAGTGGTACCAAAGTATTGAACATTATCCGATCGATTTTATCCGTTATTTACGCGTAGAGAATTTACTCTATCCTACGAGTGCCTTTCGAATATAAGAATCCAGTTGGAAACGGTATTTGATGTAATGTGACCGTTCGGTTCTCAGGTATCAGTGCATAGTTAACGATTCCCCGACCAGTCCCACCCAACGGACAGAATGTTAATTCTTCGTCTACATGGAGTCGTTATAACGTTCGTTTCTGTACTGCAAATGGACAAACGCAAACAGCAAAATAAAATCACAAATTGAAGATTTCAACTTGATGCCTGCGCGGTGGTACAGGTTATTGGAGGTACTGGGCAAACCCATTTGTTAATTTTAAAATATGTAGCTTTTTTTCAAAATGAACTATTTTAACATCAAATGAACATTTATTTATTTCATATTAACCAATTTTTAAAGCAATAAAAACATTAAATGATAGTAGAAAATATAAGCGTGTAAATTAAAATTCCTGTATATTTGCGCAGTTTTGTTTCATTATAAAATATTAACCCTTTTTAACTAATTAATTCCT
Source organism: Cimex lectularius (assembly GCF_000648675.2). Taxonomy (NCBI): domain Eukaryota; kingdom Metazoa; phylum Arthropoda; class Insecta; order Hemiptera; family Cimicidae; genus Cimex; species Cimex lectularius. The sequence goes on from NW_019392695.1 coordinate 21,405, forward strand.
GCATTTGAACAACAATTAAATATAAATTTATTAGGCTCTTATAAGCCCATATGAAAATTAGTTACAATTGTAATTAAAATTATATGGAATTAAATATAAAAACATACACTTATTGTATTTCAGTATAGCTTTTTTCCGTCAAATTAACCCTTTTAAACTTTAAATTACCCTTGTTAACGTTAAATGAACCCTTTTTAATTCACCATTTTACCTTCAAATTAATCATTTTTAACTTCAACTTGCCCCTTTTAAACTTTAAATTAAACCTTTTTCTCTACAAATTTAATATTTTTAACTGGAAAATAACCACTTTTATTTTGAAATTAACTGTTTTAAACTTCAAATTAGCCATTTTTAATTTCAAATTAATCCGTTGTGTAAAAAATAAAAACTTAGGAGATGATATATTTGAATTAAAAAAAGTTAATTTGAATTTAAAAAGGGTTAATTTGAAATTAATAAAAGTTAATTGGAAATTAATAATGGTTATTGAAATAAAAAATGTTTAATTTGACATTAATAAGAGTTAATTAGAAATTAAAAAGGTGAATTTGAGGATAAAAAGTGTTAATTGGAAGTTAACAAGGGTTATGTGAAACAAATACGAGTTAATTTTAAATTAAAAATGTCAATTTACAATTAAAAAAGTTGATGTAAAGTTGAAAAGGGTTAATATGAAATTAAAAAGGTTAATTTTGACGTAAACAAATTTATATCTATGTCTTCTACTTTGAATTGAGCTCTTATAAGACCATATGAAAATTAAATTACAATTATAACGAAAATTCTATTAAATAAAATATAAAAACAGAGGATACACATATTCTATTTCAGCATGGCTTTTTTCCGTTAAATTAACCATTTTACACTTTAAATTACCGTTGTTAACATTAAATGAACTCTTTTTATTCTCAAATTCACCATTTTACCTTCAAAATAATCATTTTTAACTTCAAATTAAACTTTCATTAAACCTTTTTAATTTCAAATTAAACCTTTTTCTCATCAAATTACCATTTTTAACGCGAAAATAACCTCTTTTAATTTGAAATTCACCATTTTTAACTTCAAATTAGCCAATTTGATTTGAAATAAAACAGTATTAATTTAAATAATTATTTAATTAATAATTAATAAAAGATTTAAGTTAAAGTAACAATGGTTATTTGAAATAAAAAAGAGTTCATTTGACATTAATCATCGTTAATTTTAAATTAAAAAGTAAATTTGAGCTTAAATAGGGTTAATTCGAAGTTGACAAGGTTATTTTAAATAAAAAGAGTTAATTTGAAAATAAATAAGTTAATTTGAAGTTAAGAAGGGTTAATTCGAAATTAACAAGGGAAATTAACAACATTCGAAATTACCAACAAATAAACAACAACAATTTGAAATTAAAAAAAGTTAAATTAAAAAAAGTTAAATTAAAAAGGTTAATTTGAAGTTAGAAAGGGTCAATACGAAATTAACAATTGTTATTTGCAATAAAAAAAGTTAATTTTGACACTATTAAGCCTTATTTTGAAATTAAAAAGGAAAATTTGAGGTTAAAAAGGGTTAATTTGACGTAAACAAGTTTATATTTATGTCTTCTATCTTGAAAATTCAATTTTGAAACTTAATTTTTTCAAAAAACATCATTCTCAACACTACACAATAATAACACATCTACACAGAAAAAAAAACACTTTGAGCCCTGAAGATGATCTCAATAAAGGTCGAAACGTTGGCACGATAAAGAAAATGTTTTTCTAAACTTACGTCACACCAGACCGCATCTCACGATCTCCAAATAATCAAATTTTGCTAATTTTGTAGCTTCTAGTTGCAAATACAATTTATCCGTAGAATCCATGTTCTAATCGGACCCGAATTTCTCCCTTTGCCGCCGAATTTACGCCGTAAAAACGTTACACACCGATTCGTCTTGCAGTTGAGAGAGGAAAGGTAGTTTTTAACACATAAAAGATGAGCGTCTTCAAACAGCGTAAGGGATGTCTATTTGGAAGATCATCAAAGCAACGACAGAACACTTGAGTCGCAATTTTCAAAAAAAAAAAAAAAAAAAAACAGTTTTATTCAGTGCAGAAAATGTTATGGGTTAATATTGAAAAATATGTTTCGGAGAAAAAAATTATCTCTACCTTCTTAACTCTTACTCTAAAGTTTAAGTTTTTTTGTCCTTTTGCAGTATTGTAAATGTGTTTCCCTCAACTGTTATAAGTTACAACGCAGCGCCAGCCAAGTACATATGGGAAATAGGTCCACGATGGGATTAGCCTTTTGTATTCGGAGAGTCAGTGTCACCAAATAGCCCGTGCGTTACCGGTAGATATGCATACCGTACGAACAGTTCCGTGACGAAAGCTCGGTTTTCAAACTGCCTCCACACTCACATTCACCGGACGTAATTGTAAATCTCTTTGTGTTTTGTTTGCCAAAGGATTTCCATTATGTGCCTTTTTCAGGCGAAAACTAACGGACCGTGCATTTTCGAACTAGCAGACTCTCATAAAGAAAAGAAAAAAGCCTGAATAAGCCACTGGTCATAAAGATCTTCTGGGATAGTTTACCAATTATGATTCAGAAGTATCTTTTCACGTATATTTAAAACAATACTTAAAATTTGTTTACTCTCCTCTTCTTTATTCATTGTTTGACTCTCTGCCTTCTTGATCTATGATTTGTCTCTCTGCCTTCTTGATCTATAATTGTCTCTCTGCCTTCTTGATGTATCGTTTGACTCTCTGACTGCTTAATCTATGGTTAGAGATGGTTTTTTGCCTTCAGAAAACATATTTTAAAGACATTCATAAAATTATTTTTAACAATTTTGAATTATTTAGACAATATTTCAAACTCTACAGCCTGTGGGGAGCAGCAATATTTGTTGACTCGTCCCTCAACTCTACAATAATTGATCTAAATACAAATTTACAGGCCGTTGCTGTTCCTCCTCAATATATTTACCCCCTAATCAACATGTAGTCTCACAAGATATTGCCGACTTATTTTCGCAATTGCTCATAATACGACATGGGGATCGTCATCTTCAAGCTCACATGGAAATATACTCGAACGAATCAGAATTTATCAAAACTTAATTTTGTTAAACTATTCAACCCCCACCTTTTCGAATTTAGACCTGTCTTTTAGAAGCCCTCAAGTTTTTGATTTTTTTAACTGGTCTGGGTCTGAAAATTACTATGGAAGTGACTTTATTAATTGTGAAACTTAAAGTGACCCCATCCTTAACTAAAAACCACTTTAAAAACCTTCTCTTGTTGAAAAAACCTAGGTGGGTGTTGGAAAATGTCAACTGGAACCTATTCCGGGATAAACGTACCCTCCCAGCAGTAGACCCTCCTATTGATATCGAATTAGCAGTTGAAAATCTGTCACCAACGGAAGAAAATTATATTCACTAGTTTTCGTAGTCCGCTTGACCAATTAATATCTTTCAATTAATTAAGGTTTTTAGTTGAGATAAAAAAGTCAGCGTCACGAGCGGGATTCGAACCCACGATCTTCGACTAGATAGGCCGCTGCTCTACCACTTCAGCTATCGTGACCTCGATCCACTAGGACACTAACTTCCCATCTCAACCCCACCTTTTAAAACCTTAAGTTAAAATGAAGTATACCTTCACTAAAGCTCTCCGTGACCATTTCATTTGTCGCCGAGAATCGAATAGATTACACGACATTTGAAAAATATTTACGGTAGCCAGGTTTATGACATTTTGTGTTTTTTATAGGGCTCTAAACCCCTGTCATGTTTCCCTTTGATCGGCGGAGTTATTTCACATTTAACACAGGATTGTGATCTTAAAAAATAATCGGGGGCATTTGGAAAATGACTGAGGCAAAACGTTTTTTTGTGCGCGTGTTGTTCCATTGGTTAGGGACAGGCTAAGGTTAGGTTTGGGTTTAGGTTGGGTTAGGTTGTACTTTATATGTCTGGTTTTAATTTATTCAGCGTGGCCATTTTGTGTTTTTTATAAATATCTTATAAACAATTGTTTTTCGGACATCTGGTGTTCCAGATATGATTAGGTTAGGGTTAGAATTAGAGTTGGACTAGGTCAGGTTAGATTTAGGTTTGGTTAAGGTTAGGATTAAGCTTAGGGTTAGGTTATTATTTGCTCTCCGCTATCCGCTTTTCACTTGATAATTCGTCACTTCTCTGAACTTAATCTAAATTCAATGTTAATTAATTGAAAGATGTCATTTGGTCAATCAGACCATGAAAATCTAATGGATGTAATAAGTTAAATGAAGTATTCACTAAAGCTCTCCGTGCCCATTTCATTTGTCGCCGAGAATCGAATCCTGATTTCACAACATTTGAAAAATGGCAAAAAGGAGGGAAAATTCAAAAGGTGGGGTTGAGATGGGAAGTTAGTGTCCGAGTGGATCGAGGTCACGATAGTTCAAGTGGTAGAGAAGTAAGAAGCGTATTTAGCCAAAGGTCGTAGGTTCAAATCACCCTCACCCTTAACTAACTGAAAGCGATTAATAAATTATAAACGACAAAAGGCGGGAACAAAGAAGCGCGCCGGACCTCATGGGAACAATTTACTGAGACCATATCCAGGCTTGCACCACCTACCAAGGTCTGGAAAAAAGTCCGTTCGTTGAAGAAACCCTACCAACAAGATTGCTGGACTATCAGTAGATAATGAAACCCTGACTCCTACGAACATAGCTTATCAGTCTGGTAAGCGTTTTTCTTCAAATTCGGACAACAACCACTACGATCCTGAATTCCTTGCCCAAAAAACACGAAATGAAAGCTTTGAGCTGGATCAGGAGATGACAAACACCCTCTAAACTTACCTTACAATGAAGGATTACACTATATCAAATATCTGTGTGTCTTCTCCTGGGCCCGATGATATCCACTGCACTATGCTTAAAAATCTTACATCCCTCGAAGCAGAGCTTGTTGGGATTACACTATACACCACACTATTACACAATAGATTCCTTTCTGAGCGTTCTTTTCCCTCCCCTTGGGGAGAGGCAGAGGTTAAACCGATCTTAAAAACTGGAAAAGACAAAATATTTAGTCAAAGTTATCGTCCAATCTCACTCACCAGTTGCCTGAGCAAGTGATTGAGAGAATGGTAAACAGGAGATTGGTATAGTGCATAGATAAAGAAAATCTCATCGTAAAACCGCAATCTGGATGTAGAAAGGGACGCACCTGTCTGGACCATATCTCCATAATAGAAACCGAGACTTGCCGGAAAAGAAAATACTTTGCATATTTTTTACTCTTCTTTTCCGGTTGTCGATTTTTTTATATTTCTTAGGTTTAATTTCAGGAACTAGAGGTAGGTATCTCGTTTTTCTCATTATATTTTTTAAAGTTTTTGTTAAACTTAATGCTGTACATATAAATACTTTGTATAAAATATTCATATTATTTTTTATTATGGAGAATGATGAGAGGAGGCTGATGCCCCCGAAATCGATATAAATAAAAATAAAAGGAGTTTGATGGTTATCTAGTTTTGAAGGGAAACCCAAAAAGTATGAAAATACGTTGTTGCTACTCGATCTTGAAGCCTTCGACACCACCTGGAGAAGTGGCATCCTAAATACAGTATATGAATGGGGTGCTAGGGGTAGAATTCTAAATTTGATCAGCAATTTCATGGATAAACGATCTTTCAAGCTGGGCGCATACTAGGCCGGTAGGGCGACGCGGCGCGGCTCGGAGCCGGAGGAAGTTGTCAGACTTCTGGAAGCCGGCTACGCGCCGCGCTACCGGGGCGGTCGGAAATCTTTGAGTTCGGGTATATTCGACTGCCCTCGGAAGCCATATTTGTAATGACGAAGCCAACGATTGTGACGTGAGACTCCTGGAACGAAATCCAACACTAAACCGCAGCCCTAGTCAGATGGATGGGGACCATCGCGGCCGAGAGCAGTTCCTACGGTGTGCGGACCTTCACAATTCCGCGCCGTCCCACCGAACTAGTGTGCGCCCAGGTTTAGAGTGCGAATTGGCAATCATTATTGTATATCATATCATATTCATTATTCCATATCAGGACCAGAAAATGGAATCCCACAAGGGTGTGCACGTAGCCCCACCTTATTTATAATAGCAATAAACGGCATCTTTAACTCGGATAGCGAATAACGTGCGTACCTTCACAATACCGCACAGCCCCAAAGACCTAGGACTCTCTTTGTATCCCACAAAACAATTAAAGGGGCAGAGCATTAGGTACAAAAGTGTCTCCATACTTAAAAAAAATGGTACAAGATTTCTAGTTTTTTTTCTAGTTTCCAAATTTCTAGTTTCCCTACCAAAGTGTAAAGCTACATTCTTTACTAGGAACAGAGTATACCCAGAACTACAGAAGCCTTTTCTATGCGGGACAAGTTTCACCAACAGTTCCGATAGTAAAATTCCTGGGGGTCATTTTTGACAGAAACCTTAAATGGCTTCCTTGTATTAGATAACTGAAAGCCGGTAGTACCACTTGACATAGTAGCCATTTTAAGTAATTCCAGATGGGGAGCTGATAGGAATATATTGCTACGTTCCTACAACTTATTTATCACTTATCTCTTCCCGTTTGAATTATGGATCTGTAGCATACGACTCGGCAAGCAAATCTACCGTTCAGGCCCTTGACCCCATCCTTCAAAGAGCTATTCGAATGAGTATAAGAGCTTTTAAATCAGGCTCAATAAGCAATATACTCTCAGAAAGCAGCGACAACTTCTAGTTTAACACCATGTTAATAGATAATCGAACCCCAAACACCCCAGGTTCGAAGAAAGCTTTGCAATTGTAGCTCTTTATTATGGAACTCATCCCAGAATCACCAAACCATTGGCGTATAGCGACCAAATGTACCTCACAGAAGGTCATTTAGATTATGTTATTAAACAAATAGACAAAAGAATCATACCAAAAAATTCCCCTTGGACACTCCCTGTAGTAAAATTCAACTATTCATTACATAAATTCTAAACCCCTGTCATGTTTCCCTTTGATCGGCGGAGTTATTTCACATTTAACACAGGATTGTGATCTTAAAAAATAATCGGGGGCATTTGGAAAATGACTGAGGCAAAACGTTTTTTTGTGCGCGTGNAGCAGCGGCGTATCAAGCCGAAGATCGTGGGTTCGAATCCCGCTCGTGCCATTGACTTTTTTATCTCAACTAAAAACCTTAATTAATTGTAATGTATACCCAAAATTTTGATGCCTTAATAACAATGAAAAAATAAAAATTAAAAATTAAATTCTTCAATCAATTCGTATCTGTAGCTCCAAGCATATTTTGCATACCGAATCAAGCACCGAGAATTTGAGCCTCTCAAGAACCGCACTATCTCACTTCTTGGGAGAGTAAAACAACCAAGGTGTAAGAACGGAATCTCGCCCAAAATCGAGCACTCCGCCAAAATGTGAAACACAATCTCGACGGAACGAGAATTGCACAGGGAGCATATATCCAAGTTACCCCTATTGAATTTACATGTAAAACCTCACTTCTCAGCTTAAATGCCCATCTCAGTTCACGCAAGGAAAGACCGTCAAAATTAGGCTTCTGGAAATCAAACATGGGTGAAACTTCTTATTCCTTGTAGAGAGACAGGTGTGTAGATATTTTAACCCGTATTAAGCAATCTTCCCGATGCTGAGAGGCAATCTTGGAGAGGAAAGCCATATATAGGTTAAAATAGCTGACAGAGAAGGACCTCTTCAATTCAAGATCCTTACTCAAAAAAATGCAAACGTTCACAGAATATGGGAATCTTTTGACAATTTAGTCACAACAAAAAATATGTTTTATTCTATTGGATCCCAAGTAGGCCATAAAAGGCAATGAACTGGCAGGCATTGCAGCAAAATCTACACATCTATCAGTAACCCCAGATTTAATACAATCCCAAGATATCCTCTGTGCTTTTAAAAGATTGTCAGTAGCAAATTGGGATAGACAATGGGAAAACTAAGAGCTATAAAAAGCACAGTCAAACCGTGGAAAACATCAAGCCAAAACAAACGAAGGGATGATGTGATCTGGAGATTACGAATAGGACACACTCACATAACACATGGCTATTTAAAGGACCGCAGTACGCCTCCTTGTTGTCAATATGGTGTATTAAGTGTCAAGCACACGTTGTCCCCGCCAAATACATGCCCAACCCACTCCCAAGCTTTCCTCCCTCGTTTTTTACCAAATAACCTAGGAGATGACCAAGATAACATGGATAAAGTTATAGAAAATTTAAAACAAAGAAATTTATATACGAAAATTAAAAAAAAAATGTGTCTGAGTGTCTGGGTTGTGGCAGTGCAGGCAAATCCACGCTCTCCGAACCATGTTTAGAAAAACACGGAATTAAAGTTCAAAACCTGGGTCGCTCTTTTTCCGGGTGCTGCTTCGTTGGGGTGCTGCCTCCACTCACCCCACAAAACTAATCATGAAATAGCAAGTAAACAAACAAAGTGTGCAAGAGAAAGAAATGTAATAATGAATTAATTTAATAAGGGGAAGGAAGAAGAAAAATTAATGAATTTTAAATAAATAAAATATGCAAGTAAATAAAAGGCGATGATATACTAACAGTTGATCACTTTAAAAAAAATTAAAAAATCTAAAATCTTTATTTATTGTTTGACTCTCTGCCTTCTTGATCTGTTTTCAATCTCTGCCTTATTGATCTATGGTAATTTCATTCTGTAACTTTTAAATGGAATGGCAATTTATTAACCCCATATATCACACAAATAAACTGTAAAATTCCAACCATGCTTGAACTAGACCGAAAAAGCAAAATAGGGAAGAAGTTGGAACACTTTTGAGCTGTTTCATCCGGCCCGATGAACCGCCTAATCTCCCTCTGTTTTAGACAAAGCCCACAGAACTGAAGATATTGAAACGCGATTGACCCAAAAATACAGCGATTTTAGGTTTATGCAGGAGCAAAGACTGATAGCAAATGTTTGACAATTCTGCAGAGCAACCAAGTCTTCACAGTTAAAATTCACCTAAATTCATTTCGTTTTTTTTTAAAGATTAGTTGTAGTTAAACGGAATCGACCTCAAAAATTTGAGCTTTTCATGTTGATCCCGGAAACCACCGCTTGTTTCGGCGAACGGAGAATTATCTCCAATCGTTGGCCTATTTCTACTTTTGCAAAAACTCATCACCGCGAATCCCCTCTTCCCATGGACTTCATTTCGGCATCCTTTCCATTACTTGTATAATGGCAAGCATACACCCAAAAGCTTTAATTGGATTCGGCCGCAGAGTTTGCCTTTAACGGTGCCGGTGCAAAACTTACAAAACGTGGGCCATCATTCGTTTTCACCCTTTCTTTTTTGTCTGAGTACGCAGGGAATGGTTTTCCTAACGAGGCTCGATTAACGATCGAATTTTTATCTGCAGTGCATACCATATGATCAAATATGATAAAAAACCAGTGATCTATGCGGTAAAAAAAACTTTCTAACCGTCATACGTTAAATTAAACGTGAACAAGACATTTTCCGAAACTTGTAGATCGTGTTTCATCTATTGTTCTTCCCCGTTTCAATGACGTCCCATGATAAAGTACGTAATGTGAAAAACGTGATAGAAAAATCCCTTCATTAGGAGGCCAATCAAATACGGAGATTATCTTGGAAATGTTAGACAAAAAAGCATAATCCAACATCTTTCCATTAATTAACTATTAACTATTAAAATACAAAAACAACCACGGTTAATTTTGTCGTGAAAGTTCGAAAAATTATTAAAACTCATTAAACTTATTTAAACAATAAAAATTAGCAAAGACGTACAAACGGAAGTCATGAGTTCTTACTGCAAACGTTGAAAAAATACATTCAAAACGGTAAGGACATAAATTCGTACATATTTTATTAAAGGTTGTCTGCGTTTCTTGTGCATTTATGTCAATGTTATTCCATATCGGTAGGCTATTTTTTACCTGGGATAAGAAAATAACATGCAGGGCAAATATTAAATGAAACTACCAACATAAAATGTTACAAAAACGAAAATCCGTTACGAGTAAAGTAGGCGAAAAAACATTTCTACTGGGAAAAAAATTCTGATTCGGTTTAAGTCCTTAGATACAAAATTCTATACTGAAGAAAAAATAATTTTTGGGCTCGATCGTTATGGGGTATTTTTTTCTTCTCCGATGCCCTGCAGAGTTGGGCGTAATCAGTTAATTTTTTAAATCACAATTAACGATTAATTAATTGTCAAACTATTCACGATTAAAAAGTTAATCGAAAATTCGATTAATGATTAATCCGATTAATCATCATTCGAACGTGCGATTAATGATTAAATTAATCGTTAATCAGATTAAACTATTAATTAATGGAATAATTAAATTGTCATTCAACGCAATTATTTACATAACGACGCCGCACCGCGCTTTTACTCATATAATTTTTGACAACAAAAAAGTACAACATTCGCCACGTAAAGGCTAGATACATTATTCAGATATCGTGAGATGCGGTCTGGTGTGATGTAGGTTTTAGAAAAACATTTTCTTTCTCGTGCCAACGTTTCGATCTTTATTGAGATCATCTTCAGGGCCTGGGATTTACATTGTTTAAATTTAACAAATACATGTGGAATGTGGAAAAAAGTGAATTTATACAATGCAAAAAAATATTTTTTTTATATTCAATCAAAGTATCAATAATATAATAAATAATAATATAACAATATAATCAAAGTACGCAGAAAACAAACACTTTGAGTGAGTCGAAATGAGTTAAATTTAAACAAAGTTTGTAAATCAATCCTACTATGTGATTTATTTGTTAAATTTAATCAATCATCAATCCTGTTAAATTTGGACAAAGGTCAGAGGAGTAACGAATTTTTGTACCCAACAGGACATCGAAGGAGAAAAAATGCCCCGGCTGATATATCCCAAAATTATCATATTTTTTGTTTGCTATAGAAAGCTTTCAAGGGTGCTTAAAAGGAATCAGAATTTTTTCTCGATATAATCCTTTCTGGCCTGCTTCATGCTGTCTAATCTTATTTAATATGATCCTGCATGTTATTTTTTTATCCTAGGTTAAAAAAAATTAAACAAATCTAACGATAAAAAAATACAAGCTTGAAATACAAGCATAACAAAGGCAGAAAACCAAATTTAATAAAAATTTGGCCAAGTGGCGGGTTTTTGAACAAGTATCCCCGCAGAAGTTCCATTAAAATCTGTGGTCCCACATCCGTAGCCCTACCAGTTTTTTTGTTGATATAATGATCAGCTATAATTCTGATATTCTTTTCCTTTATATAATTATTCAGATATCGTGAGATGCGGTCGGGTGTGATGTAGGTTTCAGAAAAACATTTTCTTTATCGTGCCAACGTTTCGATCTTTTATTGAGATCATCTTCAGAGCCTGGGATTTACAAACAATGTTTACATTTAACAAATATATTTAGGATGTGGAAAAGTGAATTTATACAATGCAAAATATATTTTATATTCAAACAAAGTATTTCTACTCACTCAAAGTGTTTGTCTTCTGTGTAATTGTGCCATTCTTGCGTGTCGTGTGGAGAGTGCCAGGGAGATTTTGCTGTTTTATGTTTTTATATGTTTGGTTTTGAAGGGGTGGAGTGTATTTGTTAAATGTAAACATTGTTTGTAAATCCCAGGCCCTGAAGATGATCTCAATAAAGATCGAAACGTTGGCACGATAAAGAAAATGTTTTTCTGAAACCTACATCTCACCAGACCGCATCTCACGATATCTGAATAACTATCGATTAACGGTCACTGATCTCTACACACTTTTATATAATTTTTTATTTATGTCAGGTCTTGGTTGGGATGAAAAATTTAGTGTCACGAGCGGGATTCGAACCCACGACCTTCGGCTCAATACGCCGCTGCTCAACCACTTAAGCTTTCGTGACTTCGATCCTCTCGGACACCAACACCTCATCTCAACCTACAACCTTTCGAATTTTCACTTTTTTGCCATTTTTCAATTCAATAATTAATTAAAATGGTCAACTATGACAACTAAACATAAATGGATTAATAAAGTCTGATAGTTCATGAAGTAAAAGCACGAATGCTCTACGAATGGGTGTCTTCTTTCTAATCGGCCTCATCCTTAAACGTTTTTATTATGTAATTATGCACTGAAATCTGATCCTATTATTCTGGCATTCGCTTTACATCATTTTGTAACCTGATTTATGTTTATATTTTTACAGAACCCGATAACCACGATTCAGGGGTTTTCGGCGAGAAAGTACTCGATGAAGGCTGCGATGCCCCTTGGTCTGCTGAAATATTTCGATCTTCCGAGATGCCTTTTAAGAATCCCGTCGTGATCCCGTCGCCTTCGAGAGAGGACTGCATCCGCCTCTGCGTTTCCAACACCCACATCCATTGCAGGTTGGTCAAAGAAGTGACACATCTTAAAATTAACAGTTTAGCTAGAATACCGACGTTTCTTGTTCAAACGTTCCAACAAGCAAAGAATCCAGTCCGAAATACTTCGATCCCTTGCCTAAGCTCCGTACTTCCTATCCAACTTACCGAAACAGACCTTAAGATGCCATGTGTCCTCGAAACCGATAAAAGACGACACAGACGCTTTCATAAAACCATGGACCCTCGACCCAACATTTCAGTACCCCTCGTATATGAAGAAAGGTAATTACATCCTTCAGCCAACAAAGACCCCAGTGACTTTCAAAAATGAATCAATACACTTCATTACTCCTCACATACGCTAGAATACTTAAAAGACATCTAGAAGAATCATGTTAATAAGATTTGCGAAATGTTTTTCACTCCGGTCATGCCTGGGCTGTTTGAGGTCATCGAGGTCCTATTACACCAGAAGAAAAAAAAAAACACGAGCTTGTTATTAATTTGTAGGTTCTAATTAATTCGCTAAACCGCACAACCTCCGTTAAGTATCAGGCCCCACATTTTTCTTTTCCAATTATAAAAAAAAAATCGAAGGGCCGCTATATCTGCATAACGAAATCGTACTTAATCCAATCGAAATCAGAATAAAGACCTATAAATTAGATACAGACCATGACAATCTGTTACCTGCGGTTTCTTTGCGGCTTGGACACGGGTCGTACATGCGTAGATCCGGCAGGAATTATGGAATTGTAATTTTTAGTTCAATCGCGATTTTTTTTGGTCATCGGTAATTACCTTACTTATCCTTATAGTGAACAATAATAGTCAGGTCGTTGCCGATCATCCCGGTCTGGCTATCCTTGCTGTTTTGCCCTATCGGATGCGTCTTGCGAAGTTGCGAGTTCCAAAGTTACCGTCTAAAGTTTAAGAAAGATTTTCTTGGCTCTTTAAGTACTGACAGATACTTAATTTCTCAAAGGCCAGTTATCACCAATGTAAACGTAAAATTTAATTTCCAAAAATTTGATTTTTTGTTTCAGTTACAAACCTTTTAAAAAATTAGTCATTAACATTTTAAAACTTCTGTTAAATTATAGTGTAAGTAATATCAAAAATAAACAAAAGAACTCTTTGGTACAAACTTGAAGCAAGCTAATATCAAAAAATTAAATGGAATGTCCATCTTCTTGAAGAATGCAAGGCTGACATCGTTCCTGACAGATTTTGGACATTTAATTTAACTTTTTGAAGATTTGCAGTTTGCTCCAATTTCGTAACAAAGAGACTCTACTGCACTTAAACTTTAATTATAAATGGTGATAATTGGCCTTTGAGAAATTTGATGAAAGTTCATTAGTAGAGGCAACTTTTCTGTAAACGCCTGCTAATTTTTATTTTGTCAGTGTTCATAGCGCCAAGCAAATCTTACTTAAACTTAATCAAGAACTTTGGAAACTCGTAAATGTCCAATTTCTTACTGACTTTTTATTTATTCATTTATTTGTTAATTTAATTTTTTTTTGGCTAACAAAAGAACACAAATAAACCTCATGGTTTTCAATGCTATTTCTTTGGTGTAATCAAATTTATAGAAGGATTAACACTGTATCACGAATAGGAACTATTTTTTTTCAAAAATTTATTTATTGGAGAAAAGCCTAACCTAGCCCTAACCCAAAACTACCTACCCTCACCTAACTTAACCCTAACCCACTCATGAAAAATCACAGGTAACGTGACATCGATGATGTAAAATTTTGTTTTCCAAATTAATGATGACTAATTTTTTTTGCACCGACAAATCGAAATTTTAACAATTGAATGTTAATTTTGAATTGGTGATAATGATATGTATGAAGCTGTCATTATTTACAGAAATAAGAAAATCTATCGTAAACTTTAGGCAAGAACTTTGGAAACTCGTAAACGTTCATTTTCTTACTGATTTTTTATTTTATTTTTTTAATTTTTATTTTTGCTAACAAAAGAACACAAATTAATCTCATGTGGTTTTCAATGCTCTTTCCTTTGATGCAATGAAATTTATAGAAAGAGTAAAATTTTATCACGAATATGAAATATTTTTTTCCACAATTTAATTATTGGAGAATAAAACCCTACCTAGCATAATCTAGCCCTAACCCAACACTACCTACCCTCACCTAACCTAAACCTAACCCAACCCCATGAAAAATCACCGGTAACGTGAAACCGATGATGCAAAATTTTGTTTTCCAAATTAATGTTGACTGAATGACTAATTTTTTTAAACAGATCACAACCGACATATCAAAATTTTAGCAATTGAACATTAATTTTGCATTGGTGATAACGATATGTATTAAGCTGTCATTATTTACAGAAACAAGAAAATCTTTCATAAACTTTAGGCAAGAAATTTGGCAAATCGTAAACTTTCATTTTCTTACTATTTTTTTATTTTATTTTTAGCTAACAAAAGAACACAAATAAATCTCATATGGCGTTCAATGCCCTTTCTTTGACGTAATAAATTTTATAGATGGATTAACATTTTATCACGAATTGTAACTATTTTTTTCTAAAATTTAATTATTGGAGAATAAAACCCTACCTAGCATAACCTAGCCCTAACCCAACACTACCTACCCTCATCTTACCTTACCCTAACCCAACCCCATGAGAAATGAAAAAAAGAAGATCGTTAATTTTTGCATTAGTGATAATTATATGTACTAAGCGGTCATTTATTTACAAAAACAATAAAATCATTCATAAACGTTAGGCAAGAACTTTGGAAACTCGTACTTTCTTACTGACTTTTATTTTCCTTGATGTTATAAAAAACGCAAATAAATCTTATAGGGTTTTTGATGCTATATCCATTGATGTAATCAAATTTACAGTAGGATTAACTTTTTGTAATGAACAAGAACTGTGAGCAAGAGGTGAAACCGAGAGCTTATTAAAGAAAAAGTTTGAAGAAATGCTAAACTTAGGGTTCAAATTCAGACTAAGCTTAAAGACAATGCATAGAAAATTTGGTGGATTTTTTAAGGACTTAATCCACCAAAGAAACCGATCATGATAACGTCAAAACACACATCTCAATTAATACTTTTTAAAAGGATAGTTCCTACTCACAGTAAGTTGTTTTTGCAACGATCCGGATTTCGAGCCTTTTAGGTCATCATCAGGTTGTAGAAGTCCTTCAACCTGATGATGAGCTAAAAGGCTCGAAATCCGGATCGTTGCAAAAACAACTTACTGTGAGTAGGAACTATCCTTTTAAAAAGTATTGAACACCACACTCACGCCATCATTTATCATTTCCACATCTCAATTATCCTGGAGAAAACCGTAAATTATGAATCCCAATCTAATATCATGATTATTTTTTATCCTAATCTGTTATTTTGAAAACATGCACATTGTGTTTATTACTGGCTAAGCACGTAGGAATAATAACAAAGTTACATATCCTTTTTTATGGGAAACTTACGAGGAAAAAATCAATATAGATGGAGAGGAAAGTGATGACTTTTGTTAATTATTTAAAAAGGAGTGAGAAAATCAAGTGCGACGATCAATAATTGACGTGAAATTTTGATTACTTCTCATTATTAAGTATAGAGCTCCTTGCAAATGAACAGTTGCGGCACGTATAAGGACTAACGGATTGAACCATTTCTTTTTATGAATAAAACATAATGGGAGGTCGGACAATGAGAATGAGTCAACCAGATATATTCAAACACCTATTCAAAATGCAGGAATTACAATAACAATCCAAACTTTCTCAAAGCGTAACGTTACAGTTACACCTTGTTTTAGACAGAGCACGTCAGGTTTGAATCATCCGTGATGAAACTATAATAGACTGTAGAAGTACAAAAACAAAATGGCCGTTTTTCAAGTAATTTTTTTTTAAATTGAAGATTAAATTAAAATTGTAATTTTAAAGATGTAATTAGGAATGTCTTCGATCCATTTCTTGGGTCGTTGAAAAATTCTTGTACTGTAATTTCGACGTCTGTGTACATTTTTCCCTCTAGTAGTCTTTTTCAAATATGTAATGCCTTTTCAGTATGTTGGGCTCGAATGCAGGGTCGCTGGATTCGAACCCGGGACCATTACCTAACAGTGATTAGCGCCGTGTCAACGCCTAAAACGTTGCGGCCACCGACTCCCCTCCCCCTGGTAGTACGTCACGGATCGAAACAATTAATAACCTGATGGTGCGAGGTCTGGACTATACAGGGTCTTTTTAGATGGGCCGGCTGAATTTCTCTTTAATCAATGACGCTATAAAAAATACTTTTTTTTTAAGAAAAATTATACATGGCACGTCAGGCCCAGCTGAACTTCAAAATTTCAATTTCAAATACGATCCTATATATTCTGACATACCATTTTCAAGGATTTATTACTCTGAAGACAATGGTGCCATCGGATTTTAAATTGGTCAAAAAATGGCACAATTATGGCAAAAAGAAACCGGCTACTTCGACGAAAAGTTGGACGTTTTACTGTATCGAAAATCCGAATTCCACTCTCCGAAATGTTGGAAGGGTTTGAGATTTTTCAAAAAATAAAATTAAAGATGTACACCGGACTTACAATTTTAAGCCGTATCGCTCTCATCTTGTCCAGGGACTTCGGAACTCTGATTATGACAGGCCGATGCACCAATGTCCATTTGGGAGACTGAAGAAAAGGCCTCTTTCATTTATCAAAAAATGACAAAGTTATTCAACAATTTTGAAAAAAATACAGTCATTTGTTTTGCTATTTATTAATCACATTTCAAGTTCGAACTGCCTGCCTCGCGTAAAGACGCAAATATTTGCTCTTTTTAACCACTCTTCGCCGATGCTCGGAGCGATAGAATCATGGGAGATGGACAGTCACGACTCGAGTAGCCCGTATTGCCAAGTTGTTTAGGGTTTGAATAGAAAATCAATCGGTTTTAGCCTGTCGACAAAGTGCGCATCATAGTGTCCTCACCCTGTATACAATGTCTAGTCAGATGGAAATGAGAAAGTTGTAGGAATATCCTTAGATTGAAAATAATATAAATTTAAGGTTATTTGTTATTGCAAAAGAGCTGCAGAAATCTGAAGAAAATTTTAACTTGTATATTAAAAGAAATTTCTCCTTTTCAGTCACAAAATTTAAACTGAACGCTTGATGCAACTGAGATACTGGACTTGGAGACGAACATATCGGATCGCCTAGTATCCATGTGGTGGTGACTTGAGTTCCCCCCCCCCCAACAGCCTGAGTGACACCTTGTAATTACGCATCCGAGGTCTCAGAGAGAGAAAAAAAAAGAGAGAGAAAGAGAGAGAGAGAGAGAGAGAGAGAGAGAGAGAGAGAGAGAGAGAGAGAAAGAGAGAGAGAAAAGAGAGAGAGAGAGAGAGAGAGAGTGAATGAGTGAGAGAGAAAACTGAGTGAGAGAGAAAACTGAGTGAGAGAGAAAACTGAGTGAGAGAGGAAACTGAGTGAGGAGAGAACGATTGAGCGAGTGAGAGAGAGCGAGAGAGAGTGAATGAGTGAGAGAGAAAACTGAGTGAGAGAGAAAACTGAGTGAGAGAGGAAACTGAGTGAGGAGAGAACGATTGAGCGAGTGAGAGAGAGCGAGAGAGAGTGAATGAGTGAGAGAAAAACTGAGTGAGAGAGAAAACTGACTGAGAGAGAAAACTGAGTGAGAGAGGAAACTGAGTGAGGAGAGAACGATTGAGCGAGTGAGAGAGGCGAGAGAGAGTGAGAAGATTATGGGTACATCCTTACATTGAAAATAATATAAATTATAGGTTAATCGTTACTGCAAAAGCACTGCAGAAATCTGTCCAAAATGTCAACTTGTAATTTTATTATATGGGAAATTGATCCATTCTGCGACACATTTTAAATTGAACAGTTGTTGCAACAGAGAGACTGGTTGACTTGAGACAAACGTGTCGGGTCGCCTGGTATCCTCGTGTCGTCGACTTGAGCCCCTCCTCCCGAAAATACATACCATCAACGCTTGTACCCTAGAAAATCTTAAAAGAGTTTACACTGGCACATCACAAGATCTGATAGCCAAGAAGTTATCAAAGCATTAGCATGTAAACAAATCGCATCAAAATTATTCAGTGAGTGCATCCAAAACGCCAAAACCTGGGGAAACGCAACAACCTAATATCTTGGGTGCCAGGGCTCAAAGGAATTTTGCGTAACGAAAGAGCAGACACGTTGGCCAGAGGAGGATCTGCAAGGCTATACATAATAGGCCCCGAACCTACACTTGGGATAACTAAACCAAATACAGAATAACTGTAAACTTATGTTAATCTTGTAACTTATGAGTGTAAACTTTTAACTTATGTTAAAACAACCCTCACCAAGACTGTCAAAATCACTGCTGCAATTGGAGAGGGCTAGACTCCGAGGAGTGGTAGGACTACTAACCGTTCACTGGCATATGAGAAAACATCTACACAACGTGGGCAATATAATAACTATGATCTCATCTGCAGATTATAGAATGAGGAGGAGGAAACGGCCACCCATATTATCTTCGAATTCGAAGGAGCGGCTCAATGGAGATTTAACCTAGCATACAGTAAAAACCTAGGGAATGAAATTGTAGCAGTGACAGTTAGTGACCTGATACTTCTAAAAAGACGGATTGAGTCCATTGCGCTAATCTAGGGAACTAGGAAGGTAGAATAAGCCTGACGGCTGCAGTGCCTGGGGAGCCCATACTCCGCTTCCTAGTATCCTCATCACTATCACCATCATCCTCCTTGTCTTATGAAAAACCGTCTCCTTTTTCCGCTGAAGTAAATGAACTAAGGTTTTTGTCATAAAGGTTGGTCAAAAACAAATTTGAAAGGGTAAAAGTTCAAATTGAAATAATATTAGCCCATTTGGATGATGAATAGTGGTGCCGGGCGCCCGTTCTTGTTCTCTATTATGGAACTGTCAGCCCGTAGGTACAAATTTTACATCCGAAGTGTTACAAAGAAGAGAACCCCGGTATATTTTAACTGTAACATTTGGAACGTTTTTCGACATCGATAGTCACGCGTTAGGTTGTTCGACAAAGAACACGGCCGAAATTGCAGGTGCCGCTATTCTATCTCAAGTTAAACGGATCAGTTAAAATCACGGCTTCGGTACACGAATCCTTTTGCCTACTTTCACCTTTCTTGTTTCGCCTATTCGTAATTTACGGTGAAAGTCTTATACTTCGTGAACCCAAACAGTTGCACACACGCGCGCGCTTAACACCGTTGGAAGCACATTGTAAACGCCTCGGTCGCCATTTTCAATTGTTTCTACTTCTTACTACATTTTCGCCTCGTTTTTAATCTTTTCACAATATTTCGTTTTTCTGAACATTTCTTTGACAAATTTTGTTACCTTCAGTTTATGCAGAGTATAAAAATATATTGTGTCAAACTTCAGTCATTATTTTTAAAATCTCGCAACTTAAGATCGCGTCTTTCAATTAAGGAGGAGAGAGAGAGTGAGTGAGAAAGAGCGAGTGAGCGAATGAGAGAGTGAGTGAGTGAGAAAGAGCGAATGAGAGAGCGACTGAGTGAGAAAGAGCGAATGAGAGGAGTGAGGTGGCTGAGAAAGAGCGAGTGAGCGAATGAGAGAGTGAGGTGACTGAGAAAGAGCGAGTGAGCGACTGAAGAGTGAGTGAGTGAGAAAGAGCGAGTGATTTTGTAAGTTGTTCAACAAATTTTGTTCAACTAGTTTCTGTAATGTAATTGTAACGTCCAATTTACGTTACATAAGATACGTCCATTCATATCCTTATCCCAACTGCAGACATGGTGCGGTTTGAACGTTTCTTAACTCTGAACTGAGTTTAACATCGACGGACGTTCAAGTTAAACCAGGTTCGCCATTTGAACTCTGTTTATTGTAAAATAAAAACGGCAATTTTTGAGTTGAACTCAGTTCAGTACTAAACTGAGTTTAAACGAAGTTGCTGCAACAGACGCTGAAGTTAATAGAGGCAATCTTTTCATTATCTTTTTGATAAACGCCCTGACTTACAAATTACTAATAAAAGGCCTCTTTATAACAACTTAGTCAAGCCTATATGGAGTGGAAGTCCGTGGGGTTCAGCCAAACATTCCAAGCCCATTAAGATTCAAACTGCCTCAAATCATAAGAAAAATCCTTACTCTGAACTAGGTTTAACGCTTGACGTCATTTGAACTTGGTTCAAGATAAATGAAAAACGGCAATTTTAGGGTAGAACTCGGTTTAGTACTGAACTGAGTTCTACCAAGTTGATGTAACATGCCTTAAAATTTCAAGAAGACACGACTGTGAGGGTTCAGCCCAACATTCCAATATCGTTCACATTTAAACTGTCCAATCCATAATTCTAAGGAAAGTTCAACCATTTCGTCATTTGAACTCAGTTCAAGATAAATTTAAAAAAAATTAGTTGACCTCTGTTCAGCACTGAACTGGGTTTAAACCAAGTTGATGTAACTTAAAATTTCAAGAAAACACGACTGTGTGGAGTTCATTGCAACATTCCAATGTCCTTCACATTTAAACTGTCCAATCCATAATCCTAAGAAATAACCTAGATATGGACCATATGTGTCCAATGAAACTTACCATAATCTAAATATTCATTTTGTCCAAAATATAATACGCTCCCTCTACTGCAAGTTTCGTAAATGCCCTCCAACCAAGTTAACTCTTCAAATCCAGGGGATTTGACATGTCGACATCTCGACGAATTGTCTAAAACCTCTTCGCCTACTAAAGAGGCAATAACCATGGGATATCCTATCCAGAGAGAGTGGTAGTGATACTGACAAGTCTCAATTAAAAAGACTTTTCATTTTGAAAGTGGTATCATTACTACCTATCTGACAGGCAACTATGTTTGATACTGTAATACTGTTATCTACTACTAGTCTTTTACTCCGGTGATATTATGAAATGGACGAATCTTTCACGAGGTACGAGGTTCGTCATTTGAACTCGGTTCAAGATAAATTAAAAAACGGCAATTTTTGAGTTGAACTCGGTTCAGTGCTGAACTGAGTTTAACCCAAGTTGGTGCAACTGGCCCTAAACCCAAAGAAACGATTGCGACTTAGAAACTATAGTGACAGACCAAAATATCAAGGATAGGCAGACCAACATGAACGGATTCATCACTCAACTTTTTGACTTATGCGTTATACTGTCCCGGCGTAAAACTTATAAACTTTTAGACGAAACGTTTTTCCGTCGGATTTGCACCATGCTTATTTTTGTTAAAATATAAAACTGAAATAACACCATTTTCGCACAGTTTAAGTTGTAGGAGCGAAATTACCTCCTATTTGCCCCGATGGCAATTTCAGGCGATATTCACGATTGATGTGAAAATTTCGGCACGGGCTCATGTGAGAATCGATTCCGTCCACGTTTCCCTGGGCTTGTTACCGATCAATTACGCTGTCTTCGCCATCCAACAGAAGAGTCAACGTTGCAATTTAAGAAAATTAGCCAGGACACACACACGTGGCGACCGTCTCATGTGAAAACACGAACATTTTTTTCCTTTCGTATGTGCATTACACACATTAACTTGCTAAATTGTTCAGCGCATTGGGACAAATATACAAGAATATCCTATAATGCCTGCCAGTCTAAGAATATACGTTTAGACGTTAATTTAAAAAATGTAACAAAACAATTTAAAAATACCAGTCAACGGTTGAATATTTCAATGTTTTAATGTTGTTACAATTTGATTTACTTTATGTTTTTACAAGTGTTGGATTAATTTTTGCATAAAATGAAACTGGGACAAGTGATACTCCTCGTACATCGGCCACAATGCGAGGTTGAAAACTGGGTTGTATTCTAATTGTGTAATTATCTTCCAGTGGCCATTCGCCCATTCGCTACTCAATTCCAGGCTAATGCTTGGATCCGAATTGGAATTAAATTCATACGTTTAACCGAATAAGGAATTCTTAAAAATTAGAGAATTAACAATTTTCTCATATTGAAAACATTGAATAAAGTTAATTATTAATATTAACTATAATTAAAGTAGAAAGAAAATAGGTCACTTCTATTGTCCGCCAAATGAACCCTTTTTAACTTCAAAATAACCCTATCTTTAAAGCAATAAAAACCACTAGGAAATGGTATAAAAATGGAATGAAGTGATTTTCACATCAACAATTTATAGCTCTTTTCTCTCAAATGAACTCTTTTTAACATCAAATTAACTTTTTTTAAAATTAATTTGATAACCGACTCCTTTTGCAAGGCATGCTGAACCTCACGGCCTTGTCAACTGTAGAAAAAAATAATAAACAGTAATACACAACTATAATAAATAATAAATTCACTTGTTTTCGTGGTCCGCTTGACCAATTAATATCTTTCAATTAATTAAGGTTTTTAGTTGAGATAAAAAAAGTCAGTGGCACGAGCGGGATTCGAACCCACGATCTGAAAAATGGCAAAAAGAAAAGAAAATTCAAAAGGTGGGGTTGAGAAGGGAAGTTAGTGTCCTTAGAAATTTTGTAGTTGAACTGGAGATGAGGTACCCTGTACAATTTCTCTACAAAAAAAGGTAAAAATTTGAAATTAGACTCAAAAATATTTAAACGTATTTTTTGCATTATTGATAGCGCCCGAATGTGGTTTCCTCCTGGAGTCAGGGTTAATTAGTAATTTAAAATAAAAAATTAATTATTGAAATAAAAGTTTTATTGATTATTAAAAATAATGTAATTAAGACATTAAAAAATCGTTGAAACTATAAAATAGTGTAAAAATTAAAAGACAACAGTGTTAAAAAATTGTGAAAAAACAATATTATGTTTAAGAATTAACTTGTTTTCGTGGTCCGCTTGACCAATTAATATATTACAATTAATTAAGGTTTTTAGTTGAGATAAAAAAGTCAATGGCACGAGCGGGATTCGAAAAATGGCAAAAAGGAGGGAAAATTCAAAAGATGGGGTTGAGAGGGGAAGTTAGTGTCCGAGTGGATCTAGTTCACGATAGCTCAAGTGGTAGAGCAGCGGTGTATCTAGCCGAAGATCGTGGGTTCGAATCCCGCTCGTGACACTGACTTTTTTATCTCAACTAAAAACCTTAATTAATATATTACAATTAATTAAGGTTTTTAGTTGAGATAAAAAAGTCAATGGCACGAGCGGGATTCGAAAAATGGCAAAAAGGAGGGAAAATTCAAAAGATGGGGTTGAGAGGGGAAGTTAGTGTCCGAGTGGATCTAGTTCACGATAGCTCAAGTGGTAGAGCAGCGGCGTATCTAGCTGAAGATCGTGGGTTCGAATCCCGCTCGTGACACTGACTTTTTTATCTCAACTAAAACCCTTAATTAATTGAAAGATAATAAATAAAACATAATACTATTCAGCAGCCCTCATTCGCGCTAATATCTTACAATCACACACCAGACTTCGTTCACTGGCCTTGTAGTAATCCATATTCCTCGGAGTAATTGAGTTTAAGCTCCTGCATTCACGCTAATAAATTACATTCACGCGTTAATTCGCACTACATTCGTTTCAATACACAACTCACATCACTAATAAAAATGTACCTATATCTTTATATTTAAGGTATCTATATATAATTAAAAATATTTAATAAAGAGAAGTCTTGAAAAAGATTAAATGAATTCTTATTTTAAACCACTTAGAATCGATTAAAAAATATAAAATACTTGTTCTAAATATATTTTTATAAATGTCTAATTAATAGAATAATCATTCGTTTTTATATTTTCTATTATGTAACTTTTATTTTTAATTGTAATCGATTTTCATGTCATATTTTAGATAAGAACCGATTTTAAATTTTTGGAAAGTTCTCATATTAAAGGAAGCAGAATTTAATTTTATCTAAGTAATCTTTTATCTATTTTATCATTTTAAAAACCCATTTTATATTATTTTAAAAATTCTCAAATTAAAAGACGAATCATTTGTTTATGTATTTAATTATATGTAAAAAAATTTAATTTCGATTGTAGTTAATTTTTATATTGTCTACTAAAAGCCAAATTATTTCATATTTAAACAAAAATTCAACAAAAAAATTACTTAACAATCCTATATTTCAAATCATGTCCTAAGGTTTTTTAATACTTTAAAAAAGGGTTAATTTGAAGTTAAATGGTTTAATTTGAAATTATAAATTGAAATTATAAAATTTAACATAATTTATTTAAGCATATGTTGTAAACGCATTGGCTCGAATTTAGGTTTCATAATAGAAAACATCTATGCAAATATATTTACAATAAAGAATTTTTGTTACTCTCATGTTAACTTGGATGACCTAGTTTGGACGAAAGAAAGTATTAAAATCCTTTCGACAGGAAAATAACACGGATGATCCACTTCCTGTAGGATTAGATACAGTGGGAAAAAAAAAGATTCTGTCTAACAATGCTGTCTGCAGTTATCGACGGGAAAGCTCAGTGGGCATTGACCAGTTCTGAGGGTTGACTTCACCCGAAGATCATCCTCGGGGGGGAATTTAGCGGTTTGGTTGGGAATCCTTCAGTCTGGAACGAAACTGCTTCCATCAAATACCGTTTCTAACTAAATGCAGCTAAGTAAAAAAGGTCAATTCCATCGAATACTGCTTACTATGTCGGTCAACTATCCGGCATTCTTCATTATGGATTAGATTTGTACCAAATAGAAACGCAGACGGAAAAATATCAGCACGACCGTCACATTCGGAATATGTAGCCGATGCGAAATTATTTTATCTGTAATACTTCAGGCTATTTTTCAAATCTGCATTGTTGATGATCTTTTGCAAATAATTCATGTTTTCATTAAAAATCCAATTGTTTTTGCTTACAAGAGAGCAGAAGGTTATCGACATCAGACTCTGATGAACTTAATTATTTACCTTGTTATTATAATAATTTTTCTAACTATTGTTAAAACAGAGGCACTATTTTCTGGTGGAATAACAGATACATTTTGTCAGATGTATATCGTCCTTGATCATCCCAGTCCACTTGTCCTCGATGCGTGTTTTGGTCCGATGATTTTTCGACCATCAAAATCCAATAGAAGCACTACTGCCAAAACAATATCGCAATTGAATTATTGGATCCGAAATAAATACAAAATAGTAATAATTTAAGTGTAAGTAGTTTAAGTAAAAAAAACCCGATGTGAAGTCACAATCAAACAGCCTTGAACGCTTTTGCGGGATATCAACTGTCAAAAACCTAGATCTATCAGGCGATGGATTAAAAATAAGTGCTCGTTTCAATGGGATTGATTTCCAGGCATTAAAGGCAGAACTGCTGACAGGACACAGCAGACTCAGGAGGTCTGCAGCTGAAACAAGCCTGTGCAGATATTCCCAGGCAGAATAAGAAACAGCAGAACATGTCCTCTCTATCTGTATGTGCAAAGGCCTATGTAAGCTGAGATTCCTACTTCCGGAAAAGAAAAGTCAAGTCTACCATCCACACCGAACTCAACATCCCTTTATTCCATGACTTGGCAAGATCAGATGCCTTAAAAACCACTCCAATAAAATTGGAGATGTAATTCCCTTCTCTAAAAATGTGAAATGCCTTTGAGAAAAAATTTCCTTGAAATCTATTAAATATCACACGAAAGATTGAAAATTGTCATTGGAGATGTGACTCCTTTGAGGGGACAGCTTGGGATGTTCAGGCATTACTGAGGCAATGAGAACGAATCCCACAGCTTCCCTTCAAGTTGGGTAAATGAGGACACCTAAAAGGTCAAAACTTTATTGCGACATACCAAAACTGTTAAAAACGTAGATCCACCACCCAGGTGAAGGATAATTACTCGTTTCTATGGCTATAGGCAAAAAAAAAATGAACGGCAAAATTCAAGTCTTACAGCAAGGAGCACCAAGGCCATCTGTAGTCAAGCCCAGAAACTTTCAGACATTTGGAACAAAATTACCCTTGTTCGTGTACCAGGGTATACAAGGAAGGACAAGAGGGCGGCTTGATAGACCAAGATATTACTTCTGAGGGTGGTCCAGATCCTTACATGCCAAGGTATTAATGGTGCAATGAGAACGACCTCCACTGCTTCTCTGGAAGTTCGGTGAATGAGGATACCTATAAGTCTCAAATCGTATTGCCAAAACGTAAAACTTCGGATCAATGGTATTCCAGGACCAATCAACCAAGCTTTGTTTCTCGAACTGAAGGAAAATAAATGAAGGAAAACGTAGTTTTACAAAACTCCGATTACTTCGAATCCTGTAGTCAAATTGATAAGTTCTTTGTGACATTAAATCCAATGTCCGGCTACGTGATCAAACGACAGACGGAATGCAAGGCGGTCGTGAGAATGCCCGGGGTCGGTTGTCCTGCCGGTGAAAGAAGACAGAACCTCACGATCGGATCAAAGGTCGGCCGAAAGAAGGGAATCGCAACTTGGCCGGTAAAAGGAAGAAAGTAGTACCGTGAACCGCCCAACGTGAAATGGAACGTGTACGGGGAACTGCTACCGTTCACGTTTGCTCGCACACGAGAGTGGAATAGGTAACGGTTAGGTAGGAAAGGTCAAGCGACCCACCGACCTCTGGAGCCGTGGAGTCGATCCTGTTGTCTATGTCACCCGGATTTAAATATAAGAACTAACCGACATGATTTCTGCGATGATGATGCGATTCATTAATATTTCTCTTATGGCGGGGATGCCTGAAATTCTTGACATTCTGTTCTGTCTATGTCAGTCCATGGCTATCCCTTATTGAGTATCAAATCGTTATTTAACATCGTCATTAACAAAAGCTGAATTTACTGTCTTTATTTACAAATCAAGCTGGCTAAATAAAAAGGTTTTTTTCTCGAAAAAACTAAATCATAATAGCAGTTATTATCATTATCAGAACAGAAGAAGTTGCACCTTTAAATGGGAAGAATCAATCTTCATATCAAATTTGATACATGGCTTAATGGTAGTCAAGTGCAAAAAAAATGCAAAAAAGTAGTGCGTGTGTTATCAAAGTAGCTCCAAGGTAACGAATTCTATAATTAGTCATTAAGACCTGAAGTCATTAAGACCCAGAGCAAAATGCAGCCATTGGACTGCAAGCACCAAGAGTGTTTCTGCAACAAATGATTATGCACCTGCCATCTCCAAGTACCAGATCAAGATTATTTAAAAAAAACATGTTAATTGTATCTGTAATGTATAAAAACAGAAAATACTGAAAAAGATATCTAGAAAGACTTGAGCCATTTGTGCTGTTTAATAGAGCTGTAATGCCTTTCTCTAAAAAAGTGAAATATCATGTTATCTTTGACCAAAGACTGTCTTGGAATCAGCAGCCTAAATGTGCGAAAATTGCCTTTGTGGAAAAAGCTGAGGACTCAATCCGAAGAGTCGCTATGGCTATACACAGCGGTTAGATAACCTACGGATGGAGGTGGACGAAGACAGCTGAGGCCAGGATCCTCAGTACTGCTCAGAAGGCTAGTGTGTATTACTGGGGCGCTGAGAAGCAGTTATTTCCAAGAAGAAGAAAATGCGGGACATACCCTCTATCGATGGTGCATGCAGGCTGAGATTCCTACTGAGAGAGGAAAATCCAAGTTCTGAAGGATACACACGGGAAAATAAACCTTTGGGATTTGGAAAAATACTTAAGCAACAACTTTGATTGAATATATAAAATATATTTTGCATTGTATAAATTCACTTTTCAACATCCAAAATGTCAAATATGTAAACAATGTTTGTAAATCCCAGGCCCTGAAGATGATCTCACTAAAGATCGAAACGTTGGCACGATAAAGAAAATGTTTTTCTGAAACCTACATCACACCAGACCGCATCTCACGATTTCTAAATAAATACTTAACAGAATACTTGGATAACTAAGAAGATTTTTTGAACAGAAATCTGTTTTGGCCATTGAACCATATACCAGACCACGCTGGAAATAATGAGTAACTGGAGTTCCGCCGAGCAATCGTTCGAATGAAGTAATCAGTCAAAGTTTTTTCTACATCACTAACTTCACTGTCCACAATGACCTCAGCTTTTGACTTAGGTGATACGATCCCCTGACTTTCATATCACACCCAAAGAGGATGTTAATAAGTTTTTTGATAACCACGGAAAAGAAATGTAGTTGGGAAACTGCATTGGGCCAGGAGTTAGAACGCTTGCCAAAAACCCACGAAATTTGAACGATGGACTGTTTTTGATATACACACCCGTCATGTGGCAAACTAGTCTCATAAAATTTAAGTAATTTCATTGCTTTCAGATCTGTTTTTACGATGGTGAAGCGAGCGGCGAGACTCCTCTGCCTGAAAAATCCAAGCACTTAATTTTTTAAAATTTATATTAAGCTTTCGACATTATTTTTTCTTTTTTTTAACGAGGGTTCGCAACAGCAGAGGTCATATAAACCCTCAGGGTGCCGGTGTTTTGGAAAAAAAGCCCATTTGTAAGTGCAGGGCCGCTGGATTCGAACCCGGGACCTTCACCTTACAGTGATGAGTGCCGTGTCAACGCTTAAACCGTTGCGGCCACCGACGTCCCCTTTCGACATTATTCAGTAGACAAATTGCATTCCGTCAATTATTGTCTATCTAGAAAGCCAACTAGGACAGTGGCGTGCGAAAAGTTCATCAAAGGACTAACGAACGCAGGAACTAATGGCAGAAATGTTAAATTTAGGACAAAACGGACTGGAATAATAGTAGGACGACCGTTGCAAGTCTGCAGAGAAACATCTGTGCAGATGTTAGGAAGAAGAAACAGCTGTTAGCAATCAGAGATTCCTAGGCCAAGGCCTGAAGGGTACGAAAGGAAACCCTTAACAAAGCTTTGGGTCTCTAATAAAAAGACATGATAAAGATTGCAATCCATTTATGGATCCCCCTACCCTTGTAAACTCCTCTTCAAACGTCTTCTTATCCTAGAATCCCAATTTTTAATCCCGACCATTTTTTCGACCATGTTACAACAGTGCCATTGTGAAGTCATCTTCGCCTTGAGGTTAAAGAATACGCCGGAATATTCCTTTACGTTTAGTATGGCACGATGGTCTGCTTTTTAAGCCTCGACATTATTTTGTAGATAAATTGCATTTGGCAACTTATTGTCTATCGAGACAACTTAGACCAATTCACCCCACAATATAAGGTTAATTGACAAATAGGATGATGGAATTTTTTTGTCTGTAATTCAAAAACAATCGAGTTATCAATTGTTGTCGATTCTGTATGAAAACTAAAGCGTGATGATGGAGCGAGCCTAGATAAATTTTCCATGCCACCCGCCCGGTATGAAAAAAAATCAAAGAAAAGCTGGTTTCTCTCTGGCGTACGGCTTTTAGACCCGGCCGTTCCAGTTCGAAACGATTACAGAAGTGATTTATTGTAGAAAAACCTATGAAATGCGCTGAAAATTGGTTCACCCGCACTCGGTGGATCCGTACAGTTCCGATTCTTTTATACAACGATCACCCGTGTCACGAATTTCTCCCGGGCGGGGGGGAGGAAATAGCCTCCGTACCAAGTGAAAGCTCGAACGATTGATTTTATATAATTTTATTTTTTATACATTTCATTTATAAATTATAATGCACTTCTATTAGCACGTCACAACTCGACTACTAATCTGTTCTAGTTTTTCCCCCAATCAATTGCAGGGTTGAACAATGTCGAATTTTGGTATCTCTTTGTACGCTGTCAGTAACGGCCAATTTCTCTAGAGAATTCTGAACGTAAACGTTAATTTACGTTTTTACCAACTACCATTGATATCATTTTTCACTTTTGCTAGGTTTTTGGAACAATGACGGATCGGCCGTTTCGCTCTCCCGACCAAAATGCTCTACTTTGTTTGAAGACCTCCTTAAAAGTGGTTAATCCGTTTAATTTTATCGTGATCCATCGCGTTGTTTAGAAACAACAACAAATGTTTCGGTTTTCCATCCAATTGAAACATACCACCATCTTGGTAGATTTTTTGAACAGAACTATGTACAAAATAGTCGATGGAAAGGAAATTTTAAAAACTTATTTTAAATTTTTATTTATTATTATTTTGTTAAGTTTTACGTTGAAGAGTGACTTATGATGAAAGAACCATAGTGACATGGGTTTTACGTTGAAGAGTGACTTATGATGAAAGAACCATAGTGACATGGGCGATGTAAAAAGCTCGTTGAACCTCCTTCTATTTGACTTTCTCATGATCGCTCCCGAACTCCATTGTCAAACTGAATCTCTTTCTCATCCCATGTTATTAATATTCTAACAAATAGATCGTTATCTCGGCAAAAGAATCTTTTAAAAATCGTGAACCAAACATATATTGTTTTTGTCGTTGTTCGTCGACTAAAATAATAAAATAAATGGAATCACAGTCAATTTTTTTCAACAGAAACAGAAATGCTTTGTGAATTTGACCCAGAAAGGTTTACATCATTTCCTACGCCCAACAGGACAAGTTTGGGTTCGTGGATGTGGCTCAGGATTTTGTTAGGGTAGGCATCGTCGAAAAACCAAACCCTTCCTACCGACCCTATTGGCAAAGATAATTCAGATATCAGACCGGTACAGCTGTCGTCCCTCAAGGGGGCATTCTCAGTCCCATCTTACCATGTATACTGCTGAATTTCCTATTCATCACCACTACTCCCAAATCTTATCTACACTTCCCCATGGGAACTTTGAATATCTCAAAATGTTCTTGGATGTTGGAGGTTGTTCGGATAGGAGTCGGGTTAGAGGAAAAATTGGCAATTAATAGGAGGGATTGAGGGGCGAGGAGGTTTAGAAGCTATCTAGTTTAAAGCGACGTGGCGGGTCCTCGGGATAGTGTAGGTTTGGGAAATAGGGCCAAAAGCTTGGTGACGAAACTTCGGACGAGATATCGTATCACCAAAACAAAATGAATGCTGACGTCATTATGTTGTTGTGAGGTTAGTGGCGTAGAAAGACGCTTTGGCAATTTGGTTGAGGACTTTTGATACAAAGGATTGGATGCGCTCTATGTTGGATGCCTTTGGCAGAACCCCAACCAAAGATATATTTATTTTTGTCGTTGTTTGTCGACTAAAAGAATAAAATAAATGGAATCACAATCAATTTTTTTCAACAGAAACAGAAATGCTTTATAAATTTGATCCAGAAAGATTTACACCATTTCCTACGCCCAACAGGACAACTCCGTATATCCAAAGTGGTCGCAGGACAGTCTTGTATAAGGCTAGTTTAGTGCTGACGGTCAATACTGATTTTGGTTCAAGAAGTCTTCGTAGTTGTGCAAGTCTTCTGTTAAGTCATTACCTCTCAAGTGTTATGCGGGGATTCCACTTCATCTATCTAGGTATAGTCGTTCGTATTTGACTCAATAGAAATCGGCATCTCTTTGTTGTTGATGTACAGTGGACGGCAAGACTGTTTTCATTGTGAACATGAGTACATTTTTCTTCATTCGGTCTAGTCAGCAGTATAAATGATAGAAATGATGGGGCTAAGACTGCTCCCTTGTGTGACGCCCTCGCGTATCTGTTTGACTCCCGAGAACTCGTTGCCGCATTCTGAAGGAGTTCGATAGAATTTCAGGATCCCATTAAGTAGTGGGGACGTTTAAATTTATAAAGCCCGGGAGCCAGAAGCCTGTGCTACATCTAGGAACGCAGCAAAGCAATACGTATGTTCTCTAGAGCAGCGGAGGCAGTGTCGACAACTCAGAAAGTTTTAGATCGTGGTATGATGGGGACATAAGCCGAATTGGTGAGAACGAACCTCAAGGTCACGATAGCTCAAGTGGTAGAGCAGCGGCGTATCAAGCCGAAGATCGTGGGTTCGAATCCCGCTCGTGCCATTGACTTTTTTAGAAGGAATAATTTTATGAATATGCAGGATGGGTATTAAGCGCTTTAAAAGTAGTCTTTCAAGGATATTGGACATTAAAGGAAGAAGGTTGATAGATCAGTAGAGAATATGTGGCTTGCGAGCTTTAGGAATGGACGGAATATTTCCATAAAAAAGGAAACCATTGTTCGTAGGATGGTTTAAAAAACTATGCCTTTTTGTAGGTGGTTTAGAGTACATTGAGGTTATTAGATCATCCCAGGTAGCTTGCATAATTCAATATTTAAATTCACCCTAATATAATGCTTAAAGTATCAAATGAAGCAGTCTAAATTAGACAAGTTTGCCACCCTTTCAATACCCTCCACATACCAATGATTAATGATCTCGCTCTTATCTTGAGTATCATGTTTTTTACTCATAAATAATTCATTTATTTGCATTAATTGCATCCCGAAGGCACAAGTTAAAGGAAGCGACTATAAGTTTTTTCCAATATTTTATAACAAACTGATACAACATGTAATTTAAAGATACATAGATATATTTACAACTATTTACACTTACATATATTGAGTGAAGTACATAATCAATATTATTTTCCCACTTCACCTCTCTAAATAAATTTCACTATCAACAATGCCTTTGGAATTGTGGGGATGGGTTTTGTTGAACAGGGTTTGGACGAGGCTATTCGGGTGATGTGATTGTGGGACTTAGTAAATTTTTGGATAAATGGCATTTTAAGTTCGTTGTGGAGGGTAGTATTGGAGTCATAATACGGAGCATTTATAATTGATCTGAGGAATTTGGACTGAAAGGTTCTATATAGTATGTCCAAATCTGTTTTTTTTTTTTAGATTGTACGTTTGTTTTTACGCTTGGATTGTCGTCCTGTAAGTTTGTAGCGTTGGAACATTGTGGTAATAGATTGTTAGAGGAGAGTGTTTCCTTGTAAATGTGACATGGACGCACTTGCTTTCATTTATCTTCGTATTACATTATCTACACCAATCTGCTATATATGTGATATATCTCTTAAGATAGCCATTATCTCAGGCAGTTCTTAGGCTCATGCCGTGTGTGGTAAAGACAAAAAGCGTATGGAATTGTATGGAAGACACCGATGATATGACCCTCGAGTGGATCCCCGGTCGGAACATTGAGCCAATGAGAAAGTGAACACGTTGACCAAAAAAGAACCCGGTATGAATTCTCTAGGCCCCGAACCCTCACTGGGGCCGAGCATTTTGCCACAAAAAAAGAACACATCCAAAAATGGATACTTAATGAGTCCGGTAGAACAATACTGCAGGCAACGCGAAGAGGTTCATAGAAGGGCCATCCGCAAAGCCTAGAAAGGAATTTTTGGGAGGTAACTGTAATAGAACAGGATTCTGGCTGGACTCCTGACAGAGCACTGCCGACTAAGAAGGCACATGCACCGGATAGGTAGACAGATGAAACACTGTGCAGATACTGCCAGGAAGAAGATGATACCGCAGAACACATTTTATGTTTCTGTGATCTATGTAGATGTAGATTCTTGCAACTAGGAGAGGAGAAGCCGCAAGCAAGACCCTACACTAAAGAGCTGCTGGCAAGACTATGGTGATTGATTAACAACCTGAAGCTGGCCAGAGATAAAAAACAGATAGATCTACTCAGGTCGAGTTGCAGAATGCCTTGTCACCGCCTCTTTTACATCCCTACATGTGATATGTATCTGCAGGTCCGAAACAACCGCAGGATCAGGGTTAGAGGATAGTACGACGGTGTCATCGCAAAAGATGCAAGTAAGGTGATAGGTGTAGTGGGAACATATAAATATGTACGACTGGTCGGAGCCACTGCCCTGCAGTGCCCCAGCGGCCTGAGGGCAGTTCGGAGTAACCTGATCCTGTTGGAAGTAGAGGGTATTTGGAAGGACACGGTTTAGTTTGTTCTGCAGACCCTTGTGCCGCATCAACAAAGGCTCCCGTATACTATTGTTTATTCTCAAGGGAAGACACAAGCTGGTCTGTCGCATGATGGCGATTGTCAATAGTCTTTCAAAAAGGATTTTTTCAAATATTTTGGACATGACTAACTAAACTAATCGGGCGTTATGATGATAAAAAAATAGGATGAATTGATATATGGGAGATAACGGTCGACCAAGGAATTCTTAACTGTTATCGTAATCGACTTTTTTCTTCGATTTAGGTTCGGGAACTCTGACTTTGAACAGGTCAACCGCGACCATTCCTGATGCGATTTGGCCGACTCGGTTGACAATTGAAGTGAGTTTAACACCGGGATTTTTAAGCAGCTTGAAGTGGTTTAACACTCGTGTCCAATTGATTACTTCTCCGCCTTCCTATCTTTTTCCTTAGTTTCCTTCTCCTTCTACACCTATATTACATGTTATGGGACTAACTTTTTCGCTATTGTGTGTATTCAAAACTTCATTTTCCCCCTCTGTTTTGTCTGTACTATCGTGTTTTGAAGGGACGGTAATAAGTGTAATTAATTTTTTCTTTTAAATTACTCTGTTATAGGTACATAGGTAGTTTAGAAAAATACCTTTTTCATTTTTTCTGCCGACGTTTCGACCTCTATTCGGGTCATCTTCAGGTCATAAAATGTGGTGCTATTCTTTTGGTGTCGTATTGTGTGTCTCACGACACTTTCACATAAATCCAATATGAGACTACAAGAATAGCACCACGCTTTATGCCCTGA
Organism: Cimex lectularius; assembly: GCF_000648675.2. Taxonomy (NCBI): domain Eukaryota; kingdom Metazoa; phylum Arthropoda; class Insecta; order Hemiptera; family Cimicidae; genus Cimex; species Cimex lectularius. The sequence continues at coordinate 56,401 of NW_019392695.1, forward strand.
AGGTGAGCCGAATAAAGGTCGAAACGTCAGCAAAAAAATGAAAAAGGTGTTTATGTAAACTACGTCCGCTCCTTTCGATATCAACAAATTATATAAATAAAGCAAACATAAAATAAGTCATACAAATAAGAGTAACATAACATTGAAATTATATGAATTGTGTACATGTATGTACAATAATAAAGTATCAAAATAAAAATATAATAATAAATCAAATAACTTTAACTTGTGAGGAGTCTTTTCAATCTGGAACTTGTGGTTGGAACTGGGTGAATGTGGTTCATTCAAATTGAAGTTACATAAAGAACAACATTGCACCGATTGTTCAAGACAGACTACACCTAGACTGCTAAGATTATTTTTAAATGAATCAATCAGATTTTTGTAATTTTTCACAACTAAGTTCAAGTTTTGGGGCCGAGATATATCGCTCGCCCATAAGAAAGGTGACACAACTCAACAAAAGAAAATTTTACTGGAGAGGAAAATGGAACTTTACTTTTTGACTTGTGAATTAAGTACAAGCCATTTATGGTTGTTGGCTATAAAAACTGTCATGATCCAACAACATTGTCTTTTGTTTCTCCAACCCTAAGCGAAAACACAAAAATTTAAAAATTCAGCTGTACTACACCTAAATGCCATCCTTTTTTGAGTTATGACATCTTTTTTTTGCATATATTCGCTCTCAGTAATTTAAGTCTGTTTGCTCTAACGACAACGGTGGTCAATGAATGACTGTAAGGGTATTAATTTTTTTTTGTGATAGTATCAAACAAACATAACCTAACAAACGAGCATAAATATCCATTTAGTAAGTTTGGCTAAGATTATTTTTGACCCAAATGTGCTTTCCTCCTGAAATCAGGGCTTTTTAGTTATTTAAAATACAAAATTAATTATTGTTTTATTGATTATTAAATATGATCCTCTATTTTTCGTGGTCCGATTGGCAAAATAACTTCTTTCAATTAATTAATCTTTATATAAGGTGTTGGTTGAAATGAAAAAGCTAGCGTCACGAGCGGGATTCGAACTCAAGAACTTCCGCTAAATACGCCGCTGTTCTATCACTTATTAAAAATAATGATTAAAGCATTAAAAAATCGTTGAAACTATAAAATTGTGTAAAAATTAAAAGACAACATTGTTAAAAAAATTGTGAAAAAACAATATTATTTTTAAAAATGTTATTAAAATAAAAGAAATAAAACTAAAATAATTCAAGAAAACTCTAGATCAAGACTGTTTTATTCTTCAAACTTTTTGCCATTACTTTATTTTTGTGACCACTTTAAAATCCGATTGCACAATTGTTTTCAGGGTAAAACTTTCTTTAAAATGATGTGTCAGGATGAATAGGGTAGAATTTGAAATTTTAAAGTTGAACTGAACCTGAAGTACCCTGTATAATTTTTCTCAAAAAAAAAATTAAATACGTATTTCTTGTTTTTTTGATAGCGTCATTGGTTCAAGAGCAATTCAGCTGGGCCATCTAAAAAGGACACCCTGTATAATACGGAAATAAACTATAAATCATGAATGTATAAATGCTCGAAGTTGCGATTATTCATCTCTTGACACGCAGGATTTATAAAAAAAAATTATAAAAACAGTAAGTTGTAGATTACAGAGACATAAGTAAAGATGTAACTCTTGTACAGCATAAAATCCTTCACTAAACAAGAAAAAACTGAAGTAACTCGAAATAGGCCACTTTTCCTGATAAATACTCACACAGATGCTTTAAGTTTGACACAGAACTAAGACCACTTTTCGTGAATGGTGACAGTACGTTCCCGCAAATTCAAAAGTGGCACATAGTGCTGTCTAGCAGCTAAAGCCTGGTCCGCAGTTGGACTCAAAGTTGCGCGTCATTGTTGCTGGGTCTCCTTTAAATCATGAATGTTGAGATTCAGGTATTGCGGGTCTATGTGATAAAGATTTTGAGTCCCATCGAAACGAGATTTACCGACACAGTGTTGCAAGTGTAGACGCATGTTCCGGGGGGCAGCCGGAGTGTGGTTGTGAGTTAGAGGAAGTTGAATTTCTAAATTTTGTTTTCTCTGCACACCTTCGGTGCAACCATTTGCAAAAGATTTTCAAAATCTTCAGGTGTCATCCTTAAAACGTTGACAAACCCAGCGGCATGTATTATTGTTGTTACTAAACAATTTTCAGACCCATCATCTTCTATGACTTCTTTACTTCATTGCACGAGCCACAACTGAGTATTTCCACAAAAAAACATAGGTTTTGCCATTTGTTATTCCTTGAGCGACTACTGTGTTCTGAAACGCGACATTTTCAACGGAAATGTTGTTATCTTGTGGAAAATTTATTTTAATGTGAAAAATAAAGGTCAGATATGTATTTCAATGCCGCTAGAGTTGAGAAATTAGGATTATACATTAAAGAAATTTGATTTTAAACTAAAATCACAAAAATATTAATATCTCAGGAAAGAGTGAAGATAGAAATCCGGTTGTGGTGGCACTGAAATACCTTTTATTTAGTGAACCCACATGGCAATATTGACATTTAACCCTTTAATTTTCCTTTCCTTCCTATAATTCCTATTTCCTGGATCCCATAAAATCTTCCTTTAAAAATTAATAAAATTACCTTAATTAAAAAATTCACTTTATACATGATAAACACGTTTCGTTGAAATCAGTGATCCCATGTCAGTAGCTTATTCTTGTTTAGACGCATTTAACACATTTAATCTTTGTTTTGGCAACACTGGTGGCAACACTGATTCAAGGAAGTGGGGTTGTTTTTTCAGTGTGTCTATGTTTGATTAGTGCATTAAAGTGTTTTTCAAATGTAAATAGAAACTATAAAAACGTTTCGTTAAAATCAGTGATCCCATGTCAGTAGCTTCGTCTTGTTGAGACGCATTGAACTCATTAAACCTTTGTTTAGGCAACACTGGGGGCAACACTGATTCAAAGAAGTGGGGTTGTTTTTTCAGTGTGTCTTCAAATCTTTTGGTGTCACCCTTAAAAAGTTGACAAATCTCATTCCATCTTCTAGCCTTAACGTGTCCAAAAGATCGCGGCATGTATCATTGTCGTTACTGAACAATTTTCAGACCCACCAGCTTTTTTGATTTCTTTTATCTCTATTTTAATTAATAATGACAATGACAGAGAAACACCCGCGAGGCCTAACTCCTGAGACATTTTCTAAGGTACTGCCTTTATAGACGTGCCTTATTGTTGCGGGTCAGCCCCCAAACAGAATCGTAACATTGAATCGGTGCTGTTCCAACAAAGACGCGCAACTTTGACCCTAGAGTGGCCTTAAGAATCCACTTACAGTTGTATCTTTTTTCCTGAAACATCACACACTCTAATTCAAATACGAAAAAAATATTATAATAATCCGGTTTTTATAATTTTTCAACTTATGGGTTTGCGATATGTTCATGTCCAACAAGAGATCATTTCTAAGCTCACACACCCAATTGGAAGAGATTTCATTATTATCTAATAACACAAAAATAAATTCAGATATCAATGCTTAGTCAAGTGATGATCCGGCATTCTCAAAAACGGAGGCAAACTACATAAAATACAAAAATAGTGCAATTTCTGCTCAAGGGTAATTATAAGAGGTGTAAAAGGGACGCGTGGCTTGCTTTCTGTAATTCACTGACTACACAAACCACTAATGTCAGATTTGTGGAAAATTGAGTTAAGAAAGGTTTTGTGGAAAAGCCCCCACCGGTAATAGGTGGAGAACGGTCTGTAGATTTTGTCGACGAGCTAAGCATAGCTGGACCTGCCCAGTTCATTAATCCAGACAATGAAAATGAGATGAAGCTGACGAGTTTTTCGGTAAAAAATTTACAACGAAACAGTTGATTGTTGCCCTTGAGAAAAATAACAACACAGCGCTAGGAATGGACGAAAGCATATCATTCCATGCTCCTTCCATCTTTCTCAGTTGGGCAAGCAATGGTTATTAGACATATCTAACGAAGTTTAGGAGCAAAAGTGTTTCCGCAAGACTGGAAGGATACACGTAAGTGCAAGGTTAAAACCAGGAAAGCCCATTTCCTTTCATAGCACGGACTAAAAACCTTCGAGCGTTTAATCAAAATGACTGGAGTGGTGGATTGAAAGAAATCACAAACTACCTGAAAGTCAGATGGGATTTAGAAGAGGCCGTTCTATAATGGAAGCACATAGTAATCTAGAGACAGACATTCATTCAGCCCTCACCTCGAATCTTACCACGCTAGATTTTCTCGATGACGTTAAAGGAGCGTACGATCAATCAACTATTCGATATTGTATAAGAAAATAGCCCAACTCGGACTACCAAAAAAATTTAACAATAAAATTATAAACCGTTTATCGAATAAGAACCTTTATTTGTATATAAATGGACCACTAGCAGGACCACGTAGATCGATAGTTGGACTCCTTAAAGGCGGTATTTTATAGCAATATATATATTGGACCTAGGAGCTATCATAACACCAGGGTTAAAAATCATTCAGCCGATGATATCTGCTTATATACACATCGCACAAAGGAATAGACGCTGCGGTAGAAGCCCTCAAGGAGTCAGCGATAGCTTTGGACCGAAAAAAATGGACTGGTGAGCTCACCAACCAAGTCACACCTCTCCCTTCCGGACATATTGAAGTTCGGCAAATTGGATGTTCCAGTGTGCGAAGAAGTTACCTTTTTAGGTCTTACGCATACGAAACGGTTAAGTTGGAAAAGCCATACAAGCAAAATAACAACAAAATGTGCAACATTCTCCGATGTACATCACATTCAAAAATTGGCACGAATGTCAAACTGCGTTTCATGTTTAATAAAGCGAACATAAGAAGAGTACTCGATTTTGGCTTCATTTTTAGGAGAAACTACAAAATCGTTGATGAACAGACTAGAAACCATTATAAGGCATTTCGATCATGCTTGGGAGTCCTGCCCAGCACTGCAGTCGACGCTGTGAGAATGCTATCTACCCAATTCTCTGCACTTACGCCCCAAACTGCGGGCAGGTAGATTTCTAATAAACCTTATGTCAAAAAAAGTCCAGTATTATTGATAAAATTTCCTTTTTAACTATACTCACGTTGACAGAACGATGCTGGAAAAAAAGCCTATGCCCCTGCTATCGGAAGAATATACAGAAATGGCATAGTTTCAGTCGGAAATAGAGAACAACAACCTTCTGCCAGCATACCAATTGGACTACATTACCAATCAAACCCAGATATTATGCCTCCTAATCACTGAATGAATATGTCTCAATTTGACAAGATTACCTATTAATTAAGGGCTGGGTCGCCCGGTGGCCTTGACATTTCAACAAGTGAGTGCATAAGCATGGTATAGCTAATACCATTACATGGTCAGTGTGACTAGATTTGAGTGGCGATGACATTACACCACTCCCGAGCATGTTTTGCTCATGTATATAATTTAATGTAGTAATAGTGATTCACTTAACCCGCACTTCTAAAAGCTATTCTAAAACCTTCTTGTTTAAAAATTTTACTAACTTTTTCCGATAATTCACCAATGTATGGCAAACAACGGAAACCTAGTTAAACTACATAGTTTCAACAAAGGAAAAGAATTAGATTGGTTTGAGAAATTTGAAATTAAAAAATGTAAAATTGAACATTGTGATAAATGCATTAATAATATAACAGATTTTGATCTACCTCCCATTTTAAATATGTACAAAAATAATATCAAACATCCAAATAATTAAACTAATTATTTTAATTGTTATTATTTTTATAGTAATTTAATAATATTAAGTATTTACTAGTATAATATTTATTTGTGTTATAATTTCCGCGTTTCGCATGTTCAAATTGAGCGCCATTAAAAAAATCAGCTGCTAATTGGAACGTCGCGTTGGCGGAGGTATCAGCGGGTTCACTTTGGCAATTCATGTCGAGAGACGGTTGTAGAAGTCCTTCAACCTGATGATGAGCTAAAAGGCTCGAAATCCGGATCGTTGCAAAACAACTTACTGTGGGTAGGAACTATCTTTTTAAAAAGGATTTATATTCGATTTTAATTTGCGATTCGTGCCGGATGTTGACATACATATGCATACATATTCCGACGGCGCGAAACGTTTATTTGCTTGCGTGATAGATCGAACATGGAATGCTGTGTCCGCGCCAGCTCGGGGCAACGATTCCCGATACGCGGCACAGTCGGACGGATCTCGAGAAACTCCGGAAGATTTTTATCCCAGAGGGGAAAATTAACATAGAAATCGATACGAGAATATTAATATTAATATGCTGATAAGTTTGCGAGATTGTATATTAAAAAGGAGGATTGAGCGTAAACAATGGCCAGCGGCTTGCGATGTCTACGAAGGGAGAGGTGAGTCACGATTAGAATACATTTAAGAGAAAATGTACTAAATCGTATATATTCAAGAGGAAAAAATGACTGCCGGAAAGGATTTCAACTGTGGGCGATATAGAAAAAAGAAGACTTAATATTTAGAAGAAGAAATTCACTTAATACGAGGGATTAAGGGACGAGGAGGTTTCGAGTCATCGTTGATTAGGGCGACGTGACGGGTTCTCAGGATTGGATGTACGTTAATAAAGCTTGGGCAGAGGTTTAGTATGGATCAAAAGCTGGATGTGGAACCTTCAGACGCGGGACCGTATCACCTAAGGCAAAAGGAATTCTGAGGTCATTATGGACATTGAGGTTACCGACGTACTAAGGAGCTTTGGCAATTTGTCTGATGTCTTTTGATTAGAACGACTGACTGACCACACTGGATATTGGAAGGCTTGGCCTAATCCCACAGGTATCCACTCCTTATCCCAGAGTATAACGATAAATTAAGAAAAATGTACACCTGTCAAAAAAATTCGATATGATAAAAGTCGTTTACTCCAGTTTCTACGCCTTCCAAAGTGTGAACATTTTCACCTTAACGGTAGTCTGAAGGAGCGATGTCAGGACCAAATGGTGGGTTTTCTAGTTGAAAGAATACTTTCTTCCTGTTCGTCAAAGCTGAAACCGCCTTCGAAAACATGACATTTTTTCCGAATATAGCTCAAAACTGTCAGAACAGAAAACAAACTAGTGGATAACAACTTGTAAGTTAGCAAAACAAAAATGGGAGTGATTTTTTTCTAGTACAGCGGACTGATCACGGCCTACCATTGTGCCAGGAAAGATACAATTTTCTTAACAGGCGATAAAAAAAACGTCTATCACTCTGATTTTAAACGAGTTTCCAGACGAAGATCACCTTTCGACGAGGTGAATTCATGTGGAACGTTTTGATGCCCTATTCACTTTCTTCACCTTGTGTCAGTGGAGATTCGCTTGACTGTGACAAGCCTAGTTCGTTTTCCAATTTACGATTGTTTTTTGTAGGATCGACCTCAATAGGGTTTTCTCTGAACTTTCAGACAGGAGAAAATTTTGAAAACTTATTACTCGCCCCTTTAAATGGATATTGATCCCGACATTGAATACTTTCATACACATTACAATTTTGACATTTAAGCAGCAAAAAATTGTGTCGGGAGCTTTAATAATCTTTTGTTAACCTTGTACTTCAAAGCATCTGACATCTTCTATTGCCTTTTTTACCATATCAGTTTCCTGACTAGTCTTGTCCAATTTTAAATAACCGGCGGCAATTCCACAGTTTGTAATTTGCAATAAATTACCAGCAGGTATCCAGAATCTGACCTTTTCCAAACAGTAGGCCAGTGAATGGAAGGGTGACGTGTTCTTTGAAGCGCGTTCCAGACACTTAATATGTTCTCAGGAACTTCATCACTTAGGGCAATCACCACTTTAAGCCTAAGAAGGGCCGGTATGGGTGAAGACGTTGGTGGAAATCCGTGGTCTCTTGTCGATCAGCCCAATGTTGACACAGCGGAAATCAATAAACTCGGTTAAAGCGAAGGGATTCGTGCAGTAGACAGCCATATCGCGTGTTGAGAGGAGATGATGCGTTCACGAGACTGCTATAAGCAGGTTGAGCCCTTGCTTATATTCAAAGTTGCTGAGACCATCGCCGAAGCAGTAAAACCTAGTAGATAACTTGTTAACCACAGGTGTTCACCACACCGCCATTGGCCCTTTCACACTACACATTCTCGCTAATAAATACATTCAGTCTCAATGTACACAAAATGAGATCTCTATAAATGCCGTATAATAAAATAGTCCTGTTTCCTTCAAAGATCGGACCGGGAGGCTAAAGATGTCGAGATCAAACACAATTATCATATCGGATTGAATTCCTGCACGCTCTCTATATAGTACCAAGGCATAACACCCTTAAAATAAGTGGGACACATCCAGCAACGTTTTTGACATGCTAGACCCACATGCTAGCTTTGCACAAAAGTAAGAGTTCGTATGTCAACCCTATTCTTAATCGGGTAGTCAAGATTGCACCATTGGCCACTCACACTACACATTCACGCTAATAAATACATGTTTTTACTCTTCTCACTAAATCATTTGTAGTGCTAAAATGTAAACAAACATTAAGAGTGTCTTGTCAAATCGTATTTATTTTATTTCCAGAGCTGCCAATTATTATTATGAGAGGAAAGAATGCGCAATGAGCGACATGGATAGATTTGCAGTGTCGGATGAGTTACAACTACAAACAGGAAAAAATGGTGTTGATTACATCGAATCGAACTGTGCGACGTCTTCAAAAGGGCTGTGCCACTTTTCTGAAATGGGTAGCAAATCGTTATCCGTGGCAGATTCTATTCACAAAAATGTCAAAAGCCTCGACAAATGCAAACAAATATGCCTTGAAACTACAAGTTTTCAATGCCGCAGCTATGAATATAGAAAATCTGAAGGTATTTGTCGTCTGTCACATTCATCGGCTTACCAACAGGACCTTAAAAGTGCGAGGAATGAAGAAGGAGTTGATTCTTTTCATATGACCGCGTGCTACAACGTCTCGGTTTACTGCGGATCGAACGCCATGGTAGCGAAAATAAAAAGCAACAAACTATTCCGAGGGAAAATATACGCCAAAAGTAGACCAAATTCCTGTGTTAATGACATTGCCAGCGACACGGATTTTCAACTGGAAATGGGATTCAATGACCTGGGGTGTGAAGTGAGTCAAGAAAGCTCTGGAAAATACAGCTCCAACATTATTATTCAAGTAAGAATTTAATTTTTTTTTTTTTTTTTTTTGATCGGCAGTGTATTGCATATAGATTTTTGTATATGATATGTTATTTATTGGAATGATTGTATTTATTAGCGTGAATAGAGGGGTTATCCCCAATTACCCCGGGGAATATCGACTACTACTGGGTAGTGTGAACTAAATCTGATGAGTAATGTAATTTATTAGCGTGAATGAAGCTTCTCCCAATTACCCATAGGAATATCAATTACTGTGGGGGAATGTGAATGAATGTGTGAATGTAATTTATTAGCTCGAATAGAGTGTCTTATCCCCAATTTTTCTGAGAAATATGGAGGACTCACAGATAGTATGAATGTAATTTATCAGTGTGAATGGAGGGGCTTATCCGTAATTACTCAGAGTTAATTACTTTTTAGCTTAAACCCAATTAATCCGAGGAATATCGAGTACTCCAAGGGTAGTGGGCACGAAGTCTCGAGTGTGAATGTAATTTATTAACCTGGTCGCCCGCCCTGCGTAATATGTATAATTTATTAACTTGAATGGAGGGGCTTAAATCCAATGATTCTGAGGAACATTGACTACTCTGGGGAGGTGTGCACGAAGTCTGGAGTGTGAATGTAATTTATTAGCTTGAATGGAGGGGCTTAAATCCAATGATTCTGAGGAACATTGACTACTCTGGGGAGGTGTGAACGAAGTCTGGTGTGTGAATATAACTTATTAGCGTGAATGGACGAGTTTTTCCCTAATTACTCAGAGGAATATCATATACTCCAAGGGTAGTGTGAATGAAGTCTGGTGTATGAATGTAATTTATTAGCGTGAATGGAGGGGCTTATCCCAAATCACACCGAGTAATATTGAGTATTCATGGGTAGTGTGAAATTAGTTTGGTGTGCGAATGTAACTTATTAGCGTGAATGGACGAGCTTAACCCTAATTACTTTGAGGAATTTGGATTACTCCAAAGGTAAACTGAACGAATTCTCATGCATGAATTAATTTATTAGCGTGAATGTGAGATTCGTCCCCAATTACCCAGAGGAATATCGAGTAATCTGGGGTAGTGTGAATGCAATTAATTAGCGTGAATGAAGGGGTTTATCCCCAATTTCCCTGAAGAACATAGAGTACTTCGAGGTAGAGTGAATACTAATGAGACTATTATACTTCTTTTATTAATCTATGGTATGTGTTTGTTATTTGTATTATTCTATCCACAATTGGCATGGCCCTGATGCACAGAGAGGCTAGCAAGAGGATAAACAAAAGAGAGAGTTGGTTATCATATAACATCATAATTTGGCTGGAGAAACATGAAAAGAAATTAGGAGGAATAAAATGCAAGAAAGACAGGAAAACAATTAGGGCTGGCAATGACCAAGTAGTAGACCAAAGAAACAACATAAGACTTTGTCTTTTATTAATTATTTTAATAGTCAACATTATTTTTGATTTGAAAAATAATTTATTGTTTATCATTTCAGCATCACGATCAAATAGTGACAGAAAAAGACATGGGACTTTCCATCAAGTGTTCGTACACGGTGACAAACAGGAGCATTCAACATGGAGTAAATCTGGATGTGAGAGGAGAACCGAATATAATGGGAACACATGAATCTTCATTTGTCCTTTCGCCGACGGTTACAATGCACATAACAGATAGGAATGGTGATGACATTCTCACAGCTCAAGTAGGAGACCCTCTGAGCTTACGATTCCGCATTCTTGACGCAAACACCCCTTATGAAATTTTTGTAAGAGAGCTTATCGCTTTTGATGGGGTCGATTCAAGCGAGATCCTATTAATAGATAGCATGGGCTGTCCGACAGACCCAACAATCATGGGTACAATAAGCACCGTTTCGAAAGAAGGAGAGTCGCAAGTCCTCGAAGCTCCATTTGATGCTTTCAAATTTCCTACTTCTGATATTGTACAATTTAAGGCCCTTGTAACACCCTGCTTGCCAACTTGTGAGCCTGTTTCTTGTACAATGGAAGACTATTTTGGCTCGTCTAAAACCGTTGCATCTTTTGGTAGAAGAAAAAGAGAAGTAAAATCCCATATGGAGGAGGAGGTTGTCATGCAGAGCATTAGAATCCAAGATAAATTCAAATTTTCTAGACTTTCTGATGATTTTGAGGACCAAAATGATGACAGTGTACTTCCAAATCCTTGTAAATACAACAACAGTTCTTTACTGTTCTTGTTCTGTTTAGTTTTATCAACACAACTTCTTTTTTGGGTTATGTGTTATGCAATATTTATAAAATGGAAAAGAAAAGACCAATGGAATAGTAATCATTAGGTAGAATATTTATATAGGGTTATTTATTTGTAATGAATCATGTAATGAGATCTTCTTTTATATAATTATGGCCTGAAGGTGAAATTAATTGTCTATTTATTTTAAACATGTTTATTTATATTTATAGAATGCTGGTGGTGGAAATGATAACATTTACAGTTTAATTTTGGCCCTACATTTAATTTTTGTAATTAATTTATGTATTTTTATAAATACCATGAGACATAGCCAAATTCAACTACACAGTCATCAGCAACCAATGACAACTCCAAATGGAAGGTGGTGAAATATATCCTCAGATACAAGAGTACCTCCCATACCCTTAAACAGATTGACAGCGAAATGCCGCAGCTACTGCATAAAACCCTTGACACACCGACGTCCTGGAACAATTCGGCATCATCTACCACCAAACTCTGATATAAAAAAAGGTCATCCTCAACCTTACCAGAAATAAGACTCCAGACTATGATCTTATAACATCCAAAATGTATAATCCATAACCATTTGTTTCATCTACACACCTAACAAACCAACTGTTTCCTCGTGCCATACCATTTTCGGGGGCAAGTACATGAGAAGCTGGTCCTATCCACAACCAACTGACCTCCAATTTGGTTTCTCTAGCCACAATCCACCAAATTTATGTTGTAGACTTCATTGTAACATCCCAAGAAAATAAGCAGTTCTGCCCTGGAGTATATCCAAAAGTCTCCAGATCGTTTCTGGCATCAGGATTGCTGAAACTCCAATTATTCCCTTCTAATTACATACCTCATCATAAAATCCTATCTGATCCATGTTTCCTACTGACACCTAACCTCTTCGATAAATTCTGTCCTCTCTGCAAGACATGTACAAGACAACAAAAAATAACTGCTAGACTTATGTTCAAAATGTACTTGTTCACAAAAACAAAACAAAAAATTTGAAACCAAGGCCTAAGGCCTATTTACAAGAAGTGGCCTACTTGTATCCGATATTTTGGATTGCAGAATCACCAAAAACGTTTTGTCCAAATCCATGACCCACCAACTTGGTTGTTCCCTTGTCAGGTGATATACGCCAGCTATTGATTTCCTATTTGTCTGACAGAACTCGGAGAGTTAAAGCTTCAAAGTCTATCTCCTCTTCTCTCTCAATTTCAGCTGGTGTACCCCAAGGGTCTATTCTTGAACCTTCACTCTTTTTCATTTCCTAAATGTTCATTACTTATTAATTTCTCCCAATGTCATCTTTATGCAGAGCTCTACAGATTTAGCTCTATTTAGCTCATCTTTTCATTCACCATCTTACAAGCAACATCTTAAGCTATCTCCTTGCTCAACCGTGATATTCATTCTCTCAATCAATGGTCAAGTAGTAATAACGGCATTCTTTTAAACCTTATCATATCCCAGACCTTATTAATTTCCAATAAACCCATTAATACCGATCGCTTTCCCCCCCCCTCATATCAACGGCTCCCTTATTAATTTCTGTCCTAAAATTAAAAATCTCGGACCATGTGAGCTCTATTATGAAAAAGGTCTACTCAAGCCTCTATTCCCTTTGACACCTTAGCTGTTTTATTCCACGAAAAACTCGAGTTAAATTCCTTATAAAATCTGTAAATTAACTTACTGTAGCTATTTTTCCACTTTCCTTAGACTCTCAATCATTAGATAGTGTTATGATCCTAAACCAAGAAATCATATTTCCGATATGACGTCTTCAGCAAGCTAACATTCTAAACACTTATAAACTTAGAAGTTTAATAAATACATATTTAAAATAAATTCAAATAAATGTCTTCAATATCTATCAACTTTTTCCCCTCATTACTTATCCAAACGCACACACTTTGCAGACATATTTTTTGGTTTTGTAAATACTGACGGATATGGCATTAACCACGTTTACTTAATTTCCCAAAGGTCCGGTATTTTATAACCATAAACTTCCATTATTTTAAAATATTTTTATTTTAAAAAAACCGTTGAACAGCTTTTTTAACTCTTACATGGACTTATGGACATACAGACTGGTACTGTACAGGACAGCTAAAAGTCAAAAATCAGCACAATCACCTAGCCTTCTTCTGATGCCCCAAATTCCACTCCTTCATCCATGACCTTTCCCCTCTTACCCGTCCTATCAATCCTAGGAGGTTGAGGTATTGCTGGCCTCACAACTAGAGAGAGATGCCTAATATTGGTCATAAATGGGAGTCTCACATTATTAACACTCACTCCACTTATGTTTTTCATGTATTCATAAATTGGTGCAGTTGTAGATTAATAATATAAATTTAAGAAAAACATTCGGCTATAATGTATTCCTATCATAAAGAAGAAATAAATTGAGCTTTTTTGTGTATCATATATGTAGATCTCATTTATATATTTCATTACAAGAAATAAATTTAATAATCGTTCTCTTATGTTTAGGATTTATTAGATGTACTACTTTTTATTTTAAAATGTTACAATAGTTTTAATACTATGCGTCTGTTATGATTGTATTTATTTTATATGGAAAGGAAGTATTTATTTTATATATGTGTGACCCAGTATACGTATAATTAGAAATATGTCATTAGAAATTAGCTGATTAACTTATTGTGAAACGCTTCAAGTTTACTGTTTAAACAGTCCTATTTATTTATTTTGCTGAAACTTTTTAAGCTTTACCTCTTTATGTTTTAAGAAATAAATACTTATTTATTATTACAAAGTTAGGTCTATTTTGGTCAATGTAAGTTTTGTCTCACTTTTGAAAATTTGTTCTGAAATACTTACAATACGAATAAAGCTACATTGATATGATTTTTAAATTAATATCTTACTGCTAAAAAAAATATAATTTCTTAGGGCTAAAGCAGTGTAAGGTTTGATACAATAAATGTTAAAACATGTTAAAACAGATGTGCCATACATTAAAGATGTATATATTTATGTTAAACTTTAATACAAAAAAAATTATTAAAATGTCCATTTATTTACTCCTCAGATTATAAATTTAAAAAATATTACATAGTTGCTAAATGAGATATGCTTTTCTTTGTAAATATGGAAAAAATAAAATTGTCTTTAAACATTAACTGTGGAGCATCATATGCTTGTTTGCAAAATGTTTCCCTACCCTGCAATGTTTTCTCTTTTCACTCAGATGCCTAAAAACTGCTGATATTGAAGATAAAGTACTCCCTAAAGAGTAGGAAAAAATTTTTGTTTTGCTTGTTATAATGTAAATGTTGTATCTGTAAGTCTTACGATGGTCAGTGTTAACCTCCACCAGACCGGAAGTGTTAAAAAAAAATTAAATGTACAAAATGTACATAAGATTATTTTATTATTTAGGGGATTAATTTGACATAAAAAAATTATCCCTAAAGAGTAGAGAAGGGAAGGATTTCATTCTGGACACCCTGAAAGAGGCGGGGGTGGAAGAACTTTTGTGTTTATAAAAAAAACGTTAAGTATAGGAAGTGAAAATGCTCTCCAACTTTACCAAAAAAAGACAGGCTACTGAAAGGATGTGTAGTAAGTAATATGCATGGCCGAATAAAATTCTACAACATTCGCATTTTAATCAAATATGCTGCATTTACTAACCACCTCATTTAATAACCTTTAAGCAGTTAGTTATTTTTATTTTTATTTTTTTTGTCTTTCTCAATTTATGAACAAATGTAAATGCATTGAAAGTAGAATGACATTGAGAACCAGTATTATGAAGACTCGATGTTTTCCAAAATATGTAGTATGTAATCGATGAATGACTCCAATTTAGTCAATTCTAGACTGCAGATATTCTGAAGAGGAGATATGTTAGGCCTTGAAAATGCATTAATATAAAACTACCAAGTGTTATTTTTGTTCATCAAAAATCCCAAAGCCAGCCCTAACCTAACCATTTTTAACTAACCTAGCCCAACCCTTCCTAACATAATCACCAATAATCCTAAGTTGCAGTGGAGGAATTAACCTACCCCAACCCATGCGCACTTCCCAGTAATGCAGAAAAAAAGTGTATACAGTCCAAAAATATACCCATGTGATAATTAACGGATTCCTCTCATCTACTATAGAAGTTGTTCAAGCCTTGGACTCACAGGCAAATACAAGATGTACTAATGTTCTACAAAGGGTTAAATCATCAGTCTCATCAGCTGAAAAAAGATAAGCAAGATAGAAACATGCCAACTCTTTCAAGTGAAATACAAGACACCAACACGTAACATTGTGGAGTGAGGCACTAGCTCATTTACAGTACAGCCACTTTGGTAGGGCGATTCTCACAGCACAAGAAGTATTCTGATCAGCTAAAAAAATGATGGGCAAAGCAAAGACAGAAACATGCCCACAATGTCAAAAGAAACCAGAGGCACCATCACATTACCTTCGTGAATATGTTGCACTAGCTCGTATAGGTATAGCCACTCAGGTAGGGTGATGCTTACAACAGAAGCATTCTCATCAGCTGAAAAAATATAGGTGTAGCCACTTTGGTAGGGTGATAGTTACAGGAAGAGAAGGCGAAGAGGCACCGAAGAAATTGCTTAGTTTTGTTGGAAAAAGTGCACTTTAAACTCTACCTAACGCCCTGTCAGTTCCTAACCTAACCAATCTTAACCTAATCCAGCCCAATCCCACCTAACCTAGGCATACCTCACAATGGAGAAAAGATTGGAAACCTTACTTGCCCCCCTTAACAAAAGAAATTTGTGATTTGGCTGAGCTTTTACCATAGTTGATACCGGCAAAATATCAAAAGAAGACAATAAAGAAAAAATTAGGTTAAAATGAAATAATGGTTAGTATAAATAGTACATAATAGAAGTAGAAGAAGAAGAATACATTTATTATTAAACATAAGTAACAGTTTACAATATACTTACAATAAATTTTAAGCAGGACAAAAAGCCATCTGTCTGCCGGATTTTGGAATTCTTTTAATTATATCATAATTTACTTTACAGTGGTTATATTAATTAACCTAAAAAAACATAAGTCAAAATAATGATCTAAAATAAAAATCGTAATTTTTTTTCCACCCAGTAATACAAAATTAACCTTAAAATAGGAAATAATGTAAATAAATAATAAAAAATTAATACATATTCTAATTTAACAACAAGCAACAAAATTTATAATTAAACTTTCTTATTAAGTTGTACCTGTATTCCCAGGCCTTTATTTATTTACAGCATTTACCAGTTGATGACCTGGAGTGACAACACCCTCAAACAAAATTCATCCCTAACTATGAAAATAGATTCAACAGAAGATTAAATATTAACCTTACAAGTAGGGCTGTTTTTTATTTTTTTAAGAAATACCTACATTTCCAAGACCTTAGGCTGTTGATCAGTGGGTTCGCTCTTACAATTCATGTAATTGTATGTCGAGAGACGTCATTGTAAATACTTCAACCTGATGATGAGCTTTAAATTCAGATTGTTGAAAACAATAAACTTTGAGAGGATCTCACTTTTCAATAAAAGATTAAAAGATGCAACTGTAGGTGGACTCTTAGCTACTAGGGAACACCATGTCTCACTTTTGAATTGGCGGGAACGCACTGTCTCCATTCAAAAAAAGTGGCACCATTATTGTTTTTGCAAACTAACTTAAATTACTGAGAGCCAATATATGCAAGAAAAGTATCATAACTCTAAAAGGGGTAGTTTTTAGGTGTAGTATAGATGGATTTTTAAAGTTATGTGTTTTCACTTAGGTCTTGGACAAACGAAAGACAATAGTGATGGATCATGAAAGTTTTTATCGTCAACAATGTAAAGGCATGTATTTAATACATAAGTTTTTTTAAGGATTAATAAGATTTGGACGTCCTAACCACCCTGCCACCACAATCCCCCTCAGAGTAACTGTGACAAAACTGACACTATCACTACAAAAATTCTTCAAACCAAATAAGTATGAAAGTGGTTCTTAGTTGTAAAAGTTAACATTACACGGTTTAAGAGAAAATAATATTCCTTGTAACCACACTCCTTGTAACTCCTTGTAAGTAAACTGTTTATTCATTGATCATAAGACAAAAAGGTAGTTGATGCAAAATACAAAATTTCTTCATTTGGAATTAGAGTATTAAAATATTATTTCTTCTATTAATTCTGTACAAACTAACACAATAGAATTGCTGAATATAGAAAAACGTTAAAAACAATATTTTCCAAACCAATAATATTGCAATAGTTTTCATCAAGTGTGCAATACTATTCAATAAAGTAACTATGTTTTTATTCTCCCTACTTTTTCATAAAAACCTATCTAAGCAGGGTGGTAAGTAGCATCTTTGATGAAATTTTCAGCAAATGAAATTTTTTCTAAGTTTTAGGGGGCTATAGATCTATTATGGTGATTAGGTTAGGAATATTTAAGTTAGATAGGTCTAGCGGAGGTTAGGTAGGATTGGGTTAGGTTAGATTAGGAAGGATTGGGCAAGATTAGGTTAGGTATGGTGGGTTAGATTAGGTTAGGTAGCGTTGGGCCAGGTTAGGAATAGTTAGGTGAGGTAGGGTCCGGCTAGCAATATCCTTAGGTAGAAAAAAGGATAATATTAATTTGATATAAAGTAATATAAAAGTAAATAACAAAACAAATGATTCTTCTAAATATTCTAATCTATTTTTTGAGATATAATAAAATTAATAGAAAAATCATTAGTTTTTATGTTTAATTTCAATCTTTTAATTTTAATTGTAATTAATTTGCATGAAGTATGTTAGATGTGGTATTGGTTCTTATCTATATTCCGTAAATACAACAAAATTCTCAAAACAAAAGAAAATTTTTTTATTTTTATCTTTAATTTTATAATTTTTAGTTTTAATAGAAATTAATTTTATATGATCTTTTAAGATCACAATAAGTTTATATAAACAAATTTTAAAGACGAAGGAATTTTAGTTTACTTGTTTAAATGTCATACCATTCCTAAGCTTTTTAAAGCTTTGAGGAAAGCGTCAATTTGAAATTGAAAAAAGGTTGATTTGAAGTTAGATCGGGTTAATTTTGCATAAAAAGGTTATATAAATAAAATAATCTGGCTAGCTTCATTGAATACAGCAATAAAAATTATCTAATTTTTTTTCAAAAACACTGGCAACCGAAGGTTGATATGACCCCTGCTGTTACCCTTGTATAAAAAGAAAAAACTGTTTAATTATCCTTGTAGTTTTTTTCTTTCTTTTTTTTAGGTTAGGTATGATCAGGTTAGGAATGATGAAGTTATGTAGAGATGGCATAGGTTAGAGAAGAAATGGTTAGGCTTGGTAAAATTGGCGTAGGTTAGATTAGGTTAGGTAGAATTGAGCTAAGGTAGGGTTGAAATAGGGTAGATTAAAAAGAGTTGGGCTAGATCAGGTTAGATAGAATTGGGCTAGTTTAGGTTTGGATTGGCTAGGTTATTAAGGGTCGGGCTAGCTTAGGTTGGATTGGCGTAGGTTAGAAATATTTAGGTTAACTAGAATTGGGCTAGGTTAGGTTAAGAATGGTTAGGTTAGGAAGAGTTAGGGTTAGGTATCGTTGAAATGGCGCTATTTACAACAAAACTGTTCCTCTTCGCCTTCTCTTGCTATGAGAATCACCGTACTAAAGTGGATATGCCGTAAATGAGCTAGTGCCTCACATCCACAAAGGTTATGTGACAGTGCCTCTAGTTTCTTTGGACAGAGTCGACATGTTCCTGTCTCTACTTTTACTTTTTAATCATGATGGATATGTTTTTGATGTGGGTGCAAAATTTTTTTGCGTTACCGGAAAGTGAGGATAGCTGGGTTTGGCTAGGTTAGGTATTGTTAGGGACGATTTCCTTTCCGATCGTACAAAAATTCTAAATTCACAAGTAAAATATAATTCTAGTAATTATATTCTTTGAAGTTCCATATAATGAGATTTTCCCTTTTTCTTCTTCTGCCGTACCGTCAGGCATAGGCGATCATCTACTGATGGACGATCGGTTTCCGCCTATTTCTCTGGCATTGGTCCATTTCAGAATTTTTCTTAGACTGATCATGATTTTCGACTGTCTCCTTTTTCCACGATTTTGATTATAAGGGTTATTTGGAGAATTTATATTTACTTCCTTTTATCATGTGCCATGTTATTTCAAATTCTTCTAATCTATTGATGGTTTATACATTTAAAGTCCAGATCTCTAAATTTTAGATTAGTTACCATATGTAACATTTAACTTGTTTTTAAAGTATTTAAAAACACTAGATTCGCAGGGTTTTGATTTTATAAAGGCTCGCTTTGCTTCCTTCGTACTAGTTTCGTATTATTCAGACATAACTGTTTAAAAACGGTGAATATCAGAGAGAAGTATGACGTTTGCCACGGCATCCTTCGGACTCAGAAGACAATGGAGAAATCTAGGCATTGATAAAGAAGGAAGTGGGTGGAGAAAAAGGCTTGGCGAAGGCAATTTCCGTGATACACTTGACTTTTCTACTATTAAATGGCCAGGGTGTTTTAATACCTTGACTTTTCAGTTGGAAGAATAGAGCATCCAGAAATCCATCCGTTCACTGAAATTTTAAGGATAAGTTTGAAATTGTTCAATATTTATATAACCAGATTTGCAATATATATTTTTTATTCTGACAAAAGGAAGTAGTAAGTCATTAAAGGTCGATTTTACATTCCACTCCGTACAAAAGACCTCCCTCATTCTGTGACACACCGCATTACAACCTCGTATGTTAATTTAATGAGGGCACAAGCCTAATGGTTTTATGCATACACAGCATTGTTCTACATAGCCGTGTTATTGTTACGGAAAGAATAACAAAGATTAAATTTTCGTCAACACTAGCACAATCAGATGCATGTTGAACATCTATCAAGTTACAATCTTACATAATTTCAGAACAATTAAAGCCACGTAATCGATGACCACTTTACAAGTCACTAAATTTTCCTTTTTCTTTTGTTTTCTGCTCAATGTGAGACTTTCTTAGTTGATCAAGAAGATCTGATCTATCAGACAGCTATTGATGCGTATGCCTTTAACTCCAAACTAGTCTGGGAATGTCTAAGTTGCCTAATGGTTCTAGAAAACACAAGGTTATCCTAAGGTAGGTTCCAGGATTTTAAAGTGTAGAAGGAAATGAACTAGACAAAAAAAGGGGCATCCCTCTCACCCTTGGATCTAAACGTATCGGAGAGCTTGCTAAAGTTTTTTGAGGAAGTAAAACGCAAGCATTGCAAAAACCCCTGTGGTGTGAGGCAAGTTAAATAATTCATTAATCTCTCAATAAGGAAGGCGAAGGTTTCTCATCTTGCAAGATTTGTGGAAAACTTTGGTCCTCGATACCGTACACTGCCTTCTTAGAGGTAGAAGATGGACAAAGCAGAGAAAGAAGCCTTCTCTGTCAGAAGAAACCACAGATATCGCCATGTATTCTTTGTGAATGTGAACCACGACCATAAATACGGTATAGCCACATCGGTAGACAATTTTATATAATAGACACCAAGTGAAGTGGGCTTAGAGGCACCGAGAAAAGTGCTGAATATTGTGGGAAAAGTTCACTTTACACGTAATGATTTTAATCGCAGGGTTTCCACAATAGATCTAAGAACCTAAGTCGTAGAGGAACGAAAAACCTAACACTAACCTAACCTAGACCAATTCTAGTTAACCTAATCATTTTTAACCTATGCCAACCCAACCTAACCTAACCCAACTCTTCCTAACCTAACTATTCTTAACCTAACTGAGCTCAACCCCACTTAACCTAGCCTAGCCCAATTCTACCTAACTTAACCTAACCTAGCCCAATTCTTCTTAACCTAACTATTCTTAGCCAAACCTAGCTGAACGTACCTAAACTAGCTATACCCTAACCTAGTCCATTCCTACCTAATCATAGGAGTTCCACAATAGACCTACATAGGTCGTAGTGGAGAGAAAATTGGAATCCTTATTTGACCCCATGGAAATTAATTGAAATTAAAAGTTTAAAAAATTAATATAAAAACTACCGATTCTTCTATTAATCATATTATAGCTTAAAAATCGAATAGATCGAATGATCATTTGTTTTGATATTTAATTTTATATAACTTTATTTCAAATTAAAGGAATAATACTTTATTTTTATGTATAATTTTATATAAATTGTTATTACCTATTCTACATCAACTCTTCTTATCCTAACCATTTCCTAACCTAACCTGGCCCAATCCCACCTAACCTAAACTTTCCTAACCTAATCATAGGAGTTCTACAATAGACCTATATAGGCCGCAGTGGAGAGGATATTGGAATCCTTACGTGACCCAGTGAAAACACCACATGAAAATTAACTTCAATTAAAATTAAAAGTTTAAAATTAGATATAAATACTAATGATTCTTCTATTAATTATATTATATATATAATAATTCAAATAGAATAGAATAATAATTTGTTTTGACATTTGATTTTATATAACTTTATCTCAAATTAAAAGTATATAATTTTTAATTTGAATTGTAATGAATTTTCATATGATCTTCTAAGAGGCCAATTATTTTATATTGAAAAAGTGGTAAACGTATACGAATTTTACTTTACATACTTATATTTCAAACTATCTCTATTTGAAATTAGAAGGGGTTAATTTGAAGTAAAAAAAGGTTGTTTGAAGTTACAAAGGGTTAATTTGACGTGAAAAAGGCTATACGTAGTAACACATCATAAAAAACCGCAAGAATGTTCAAAATATTTTTTTATCATAAATAAATTGTGAGCTTGTCTCACTTTGCCTTAGGGTTTTATTGTAATGCGATCAATTGTAAGAATCGAATGAAACGACTCACGATCTTTTTACGTCTTATAAATGACAAAATCATCATGACAATGTAATTTGAATAATTTAAGTTGGGCAACCTGGAGCCGCGGTTCTACATTGGCTGACCCATCGGAAACACGTCAGTTCCCCAAATTCGAATCTATTTACGTTAAAAGACTTTATCAACTGCGAAGAAAACGCAATTCATAAAATCGATGCTTCATCCGCTATTCTAAAACTGGCTTAACGAGACTTTGAAACGGAAACCATTTGAAATTATGATTTCTTTTTCCGAACTTTCTATCGAACGGAACAATTCCTCAGAGCGAATGACGTTTCTAAAAAGTTAATAATTTCCTGCTGCTTAAAAAAAAAAATCAGGTCAAGGTCTGACATATGTAGATAAAACGAGAATGAGAGGAAACGGAAGTGTTGACATATTTTAAAGAACACTTATTCGGTTGTCCGGAAAATAATGGAGGTTTATGGTTATAAAAAACCGAACCTTTGGGAAATTAAGTAAACGTGTTAATGCCATATCTGTTAGTACTTACAAAACCAAAAAATACGTCTGCAAAGTGTGTGCGTTTGGATAAGTAATGAAGGGGAAAATGTTGATAGATATTGAAGACATTTATTTGAATTGATTTTAAATATGTATTTATAAACTTCTAAGTTTATAAGTATTTAGCATTATAAGGAATTTAACTCGAGTTTTTCGTGTAATAAAACAGCCAAGGTGTCAAAGGGAATAGAGGCTTGAGTAGACCTTTTTCATAATACATATTTATTTAGAAATCGTGAGATGCGGTCTGGTGTGATGTAGGTTTCAGAAAAACATTTTCTTTATCGTACCAACGCTTCGATCTTTATTGAGATCATCTTCAGGGCTCAAAGTGTTTGTCTTCTGTGTAATTGTGCCATTCTTGCGTGTCGTGTCGAGAGTGCCCACACACGACACGCAAGAATGGCACAATTACACTTTGAGCCCTGAAGATGATCTCAATAAAGATCGAAACGTTGGCACGATAAAGAAAATGTTTTCTGAAACCTACATCACACCAGACCGCATCTCACGATTTCTAAATAAATATCGATTAACGGTCACTAATCACCACACATTTCATAATAGAGCTCACATGGTCCGAGATTACTACTTGACCATTGACTAAGAGAATGAATATCACGGTTGAGCAAGGAGATAGCTTAAGATGTTGCTTGTAAGACGCTGAATGTAAAGTTGAGTGTCATCTGCATGAATATGACATTGGGAGAAATTAAGAAGTAATGAACATTTAGGAATATGAAAAAGAGTGAAGGTTCTAGAATAGACCCTTGGGGTACACCAGCTGAAATTGAGAGAGAAGAGGAGATAGACATTGAAGCTTTAACTCTCCGAGTTCTCTCAGACAAATAGAGATTAGTATTAGAAAAAAAACCGAAAAGATGCATCAGTTTCCAGATAAGCAAATTATAATTTAATGCGCCGAATGCATTGTAAAAATCAAGTAAAACAAAAATGGTACGTTTATTATCAACAATACCTGGCGTATATCATCTGACAAGGGAACGACGAAGTTGGTGGGTCATGGTTTTGGACAAAACTTTTTTGGTGATTCTGCAATCTAAAATATCGGATACAAGTGGGCCACTTCTTGTAAATAGGTCTTAGGCCCTGTGTTTTTTTAAATTTTTTTTTAAATTTATTTATTTTTTTAATTTTTATTTTTTTGAAAGAGAAAATTTTCCGTTTTGTAATACATTTATTTCACTTTTCTATTTGCTGAAATCAGCCATGAGAATATATCATTTTACATCTTTTTAAAAAAAATAAATGAATAAAAATCTAGTAAAAAACTATCAAAGTTTATCAATAACCAAAACATTTCTAAAAATCAAATATTTTTCGAGTAAACTAGGTCTTAACAGTTTTTGCAATTTTGTTTTGGCCCCTTTAGAGGACCCTAAATATAATTTTTTTTAAATATAATAAATTAATTATATATATATTTATATTATATAGTAGTTATTAATTATATAAAATTAATTATATTTATTAATAAATAAATATAAATAAATAAATTTCTTTTTTGACGACCAATGTATCGTACAAATTTATTAAAAAGTCTATAAGAAATTAATCAGAAATTAGCCTTGTTTTTAAGTTGAAATAAAGTTCAGATTTTAATGTTTGACACAGTTATAAAATGCACTTGACAATTTCTTTAGAACGAATTATCAATTATGAAAATCGGTCGACTAGCGTTTGAGAAAAATGAGGTTGGAGCCTAACACTACCTAATGTCAAAGTAAGGCAGAAAGGTAGTCGAAATAATCAGTCAAAAAATAAATTTACATCGATTTTCGGGAAAGTCGATATCTAAGGGTTTTATAACGCTAGAATTACGACAATGAGGTCAAATCCAAGTTGTGACCATTTTCTGACTTACTTTGCTTATAGAATGTTCGTTAAAACATGGAAAAAGTAGTATTTTGTTGATTTATCTTTTTAAATCATACCAAATTAGAATATTCTCTGCGTCGAAATAACATTTTTCCAATTGGCTTTTAGAAATGTCCCGGACATTGATAAACTTTGATATCTTTCGCAATATTTTTATTGCAATCTAAATTTAAAAAAAAAAATGATGTAAAATGATACATTCATATAGTTGATTTGAGCAAGTGAAAAGGCGAAGTAAAAATACTAAAAAACGGAGAATTTCAACATTAAATTTTTTTGCGAAATCAGGGCCTATTCACAAGAAGTGGCGGGTACGTGTTCAATATTTTGGGGAGTGGAATCACCAAAAAAAGATTTTGTACAAATCCGTAACCAGCCAACCTGGTCGTCGATTTGTGAGATTGTGAGAAGGGCTGTCTCGACACTATTAAATTTTCGGAAGCCAGATTGAAAAGAAGATATAAGGGGGCATAGGTGTCAATAAATAAAGATATTTGTTTAAATAAATCTTCTCAAATGCTTTAGATAGTGATGGAAGAATACTAATAGGGCGGTAGCCAGGGTGGGTTTAGGTTTCTTGGGTAAAGCAACTATTAGGGTTTCCTTGGACATGAAAAAAGGAATGAGAAGTTCAGAATGTGGGTTATCTACATTAATATTATAAAGAGTGAAAGTTGGTTTTCATGGAACAGGTAATCTCGAAATCCACTGGTCCGATTTAGATGAATGTTTTTAGATCCTTAAGATCATGGGAAGGATATAGTACTAGTTTTGTCACATTTTCGTACATTTTCTTCAAGTTGTTAAAAAATTTCAAAAGGTAGGTTTTTGTTTCTATTTATCTATTCTCTCCATCCTATACCTAAAATTTTTTAATAATGTTTAAAAAAATCTGTTTAAATTCGATATGAAAAGGCTTTAGCCAGCTGGCAGTTTTAATTTTTTTATTCTTCTGGTTTTTTACAATTGCATTCTTTGATGCAACAAGTAAAACATATACTGTACATACATAGACATATAAACGGTATGGACATTAATCCATATATGTTTAGAGATCATAATTAACCATATTAATTATTTCAATTTTTTTATTATTCTTTTTATGTAAGGTGTTGGTTGAAATGAAAATGTTAGTGTCACGAGCGGAATTCGAACCCACGACCTTCAGCCGCTGTTCTATCACTTGAGCTATCGTGACCGAAGACGTCAAGGACCTGGGTTCGAATCACGCTCGTGACATTAAATTTTTCATCTCAACCAAACCTTTGATAAAAAAAATAATTAATCGAAATAAACAATAACACGGGAAAATGTACAGCAACCATCCAGTGATTACATCAATGAGTGAGATGGACTCCATCCTAGGAGACCGATGTCATGTTGCCAGCTACACTTCAGTCTCTGTGATGATTATTAGACGTTTTGACGAAAGAGTTCAGATGATGGGATAATTTGGAATGGAACTGCTTTTGATTCATATCCATCGTTTAACCATTCTTAAACAGGATGTAGACGGATATCCCAGCATTAAAAAAATGCACTTGAAATGTATGTTAATTTTCAACAAAATCAATCAGTATTTCTATCTCAGAGCCTATTCTCTTATAGCATATTAGTGGACCTGCTTCTTTTCATTATTTGCCCACGATAAATGATGAAGTAAAGGAAACTTGAAGCAGTTTGCAAGGAAAACTGTCTTTTTAGAAGATGATGAGAATTGTGAAATTACTCTTAGATACGCGATTTCTCAATCAGGCTTTCAGTTGAATGAATTATTTGTATTCTTTATTAAACTAACTTTAAGAAGAATGATTCTCACATGATTACGGGTAGGCCACACCCGTTTGGGACATGGGCACCTGCTCGTTGGAAAGAGACCCAAAGAGGTGTCCACCGTGCGGCTCGACTGTGGCAGTGAAACATACTTTAGAAGAGTGTGAACGACTAGCGCCGCACGGAATTCGGTGTGGCCTGCTTAACGATATGTCGAAAATAATTAAAAAATAAAAATAAAAATTGTACATACGGTTTGAAACGCTCTATATGTAAGTCTGTAGACGAACTCACAGACCAAACTAGTTAGGTTAGGTACAGAATAGGTTCTTTTTACTCTCTCTGTGTGTGATGCTATAATATTGATTGAATTACGGCTCTTCACCACGTGTGAGCGGAGACGTTTATCAAGGGAAAAGATACAATTTCCATGTAGTCCATATTTTATCAGAAGGTAAATCGCCCATCGGCTACTAAGCTGTTATAAAGATGTGTAAGACAAACCGGAGAAAGGGAAAATGCAGAGTAGCGCTGGCTATGAACATAGCTGTTTGCCGGAAAAAAAGTAATGAATAAATAAATGCAAGAATGTGTGACTAGAGTAAGATTAACATATTACAAACCGATGTCAAACATTATCTAGTCCAGCCTTTTGTGATTATATTTCGGGTATTATACATGAGTACAAAAAGTAGGGTTGAGATGGGAAGTTAGTGTCCGAGTGGATCGAGCTCACGATAGCTCAAGTGGTAGAGCAGCGGCTTATCTAGCCAAATGTCGTGGGTTCGAATCCCGCTCGTGACACCGACTTTTTTGCATAGTGGTAGAAAGATTGTGTCTAAACACATGGTAGGGCGTGTTCAAAGTCGTTAAAAGTTCACGTTTAACCATTTTCCCACTCTACTCAGAATTTCTTTTCCTGCAACTTTTGATAAGGCACTAAGGAGCGAGATAGGGCGATAGTTTCCAAGCATAGGATGGTCTTTATTAGTTTTGGGTATTGGGACCACATTGGCAATTTTAAAAGAATAAGAAAAATTGGAAAGAAGAAACATGTGATTTATCATAATAGTAAATTATTGCTTTTCAGGAGAGATTTTTACCCCAACTCAGGGTCCTTTTTAAAGAATAAGAAAAATTGGAAAGAAGAAACATGTGATTTATCATAATAGTAAATTATTGCTTTTCAGGAGAGATTTTTACCCCAACTCAGGGTCCTTTTTAAAGATTTTTTAAATTGATTTTGTTAATTTGTTTAGGATAATCAAGTTCACATTCAGAGTAAAGATTCTAGATTGGGCTGAAATATATTTTTGTAATAATAAATTTTTTGTAAAGTAAGTAAAGTTTAAAAGGATAGAACCATCATTTACATAAAGGGAAAAAAGACATTTGATTGTGCCTGGCACAGGTGGCCAATTTATTAATCAATTTACTACAAGTTCGCCAAAATATTTAATTCAATATGCAATTACTTAACTAACAGGAAGTTTTTTTTATTAGTTATCGGTTTACTAATTATTATTTTCAATTTTGTCTGCAAAGAAAAAAGAAAATTGGCAAGCCGAAGGTCCTGGGTTCGAATCCCGCCCGTGACACTAACTTTTCTTCTCAACCGTCTTTGTATAAAAAGTTGGAAAGGATGTTCTTTGTCCAAAATAATATATGAACACAGAATCATCTCTAAGAGAAATAACAGCTGGAGTCTCCAAGGTTGATTTGTGCCTGAGACGATTTAATATGTATATAATAATAAGTATTGCTAGTAGCTTTTTCATTTCAACCAAGACCGTACATAAAAATAATTTTTGATTGAAAGATGTAAGTTGGTAAATCAGACCACTAAACATAATACATTTAATATACATTATATTGATACGGCCTTTGTAAGGGCATGTCACTTGGGGGAGTGCACGTCTGTCAGACAGGAAATTAAATTTCGGATACCATGTTGAAAAACAATGTATAAATGTGTCATGGCCACGGTAAGCAGATTGCGGAAGGTTTTCAATCAAAGTTCAAGTCTCGATACCAAAAACAAAACGATAATTTATGAATGTGCATACGGCTCTTGATAATTTATGGTGCCCCGGTTTGAAGAAATATGCGCAAAACGAACTATGGGAAACTTGAGATAGTACAAAACGTTGTTCTTAGAATTATTCGGGGTTCCCATGATGGACCCATGGATTATATGCGTTCTTTCCGCATTCAAACCATAAAAACATACATTCGTAACTTAATTGCGACAATGCATGTATAATACCCGAAATATAATCACAAAAGGGTGGGCTGGATAATGTTTGACATCGGTTTGTAATATGTTAATCTTACACTAGTCACACATTCTTGTATCTATATTTCAGCCCAATCTAGAATCTTTACTCTGAATGTGAACTTGATTATCCCAAAGAAATTAACAAAATCAATTTAAAAAATATTTAAAAATTACCCTGAGTTGGGGTAAAAATCTCTCCCGAAAAGCAATAATTTACTAATATGATAAAATCACGTTTCTTCATTCCAATTTTTCTTATCCTTTTAAAGTTGCCAATGTGGTCCCAATACCCAAACCTAATAAAAACCATCCTATGCTTGGAAACTATCGCCCTATCTCGCTCCTTAGTACCTTATCAAAAGTTGCAGGAAAAGAAATTCTGAGTAGAGTGGGAAAATGGTTAAACGTGAACTTTTAACGACTTTGAACACGCCCTACCATGTGTTTAGACACAATCTTTCTACCACTATGCAACTGGCCAGTGTTGCAGAAATGATATTTCATAATTTCAATATGAACAAGCAAGTGGTTCTTATTTACGTAGAGAAGGGACTTATTGAAATGATGAAGGAGGGGTGAGTATGTAGGTTCACTTTTTGTATATGATGATTCTACTCAGATTTGTTGATTACGACGATCCGGATTTCCAGCACTGTTGAGATAAAAAAGTCAGTGTCACGAGCGGGATTCGAACCCACGACCTTTGGCTAGATAAGCCGCTGCTCTAACCACTTGAGCTATCGTGACCTTGATCCACTCGGACACTAACTTCCCATCTCAACCCTACTTTTTGTACTCATGTATAATACCCGAAATATAATCACAGAAGGCTGGACTAGATAATGTTTGACATCGGTTTGTAATATGTTAATCTTACTCTAGTCACACATTCTTGTATCTATTTATTCATTACTTTTTTTCCGGCAAACAGCTATGTTCATGGCCAGTGATACTCTGCATTTTCCCTTTCTCCGTTTTGTCTTACACTTCTATATAATAGCTTAGTAGTCGATGGGCGATTTACCTTCTGATAAAATGTGGGCTACATGGAACTTGTATCTTTTCCCTTGATAAACGTCTCCTCTCAAACGTGGTGAAGAGTAATTCAATCAATATTACAGCAACCCGCACAGAGAGAGTAAAAAGAACCTATTCTATACCTAACCTAACTAGTTTGGTCTTTGAGTTCGTCTACAGACTTACAGATAGAGCGTTTCAAACCGTATGTACAATTAAAAATTGGGGAGGCACCGGGGTATTGAATTACACCGATCTCTCGCCCTCCTACACACATTCATTGTACTAATAGACCTAACTAGATCGACATGTCGGTGGGGTATTCCATCACAGACTCGTCCGTTCACATTTACCACGCAAGCAAATAAATACATTCGTACCAAGATATAAAATCAACGTAGAGGGGTTAAATATAACCATATGGGTTCATCGATTTTAGATATTCAAGTAGTTTATCTTTATGATCACTGCTGTGCTTTAATATTTTCGACATATCGTTAAGCCGGCCACACCGAATCCTGTGCGGCGCTTGTCGTTCACACTCTTCTAAAATATGTTTCTTTGTCACAGTCGCGCCGCACAGTGGACATCTCCTTGGGTATCTTTCCAAAGAGGAGGTGCCCATGTGTAAAACGGATGTGGCCTATTCGTAATCATGAGAGAATAATTCTTCTCCCTTTTTTATGTTCTTCGGGATACAAGGTTTCACTGATTTTAGCTTTTCGGATATGGTAGTCCAGCTTACTTGTCAGACATTCCAGCTTAATCTTTTCAATGCGCTTTTAACTTCCGTTGAACTGTATTTCTTATTTATATGTGCTATTTATTTAATGATTATTTATTCAGTTTTAGTTAACTATTAATTTAACGGTAAATGTAGTTACAGTTGTTATGCTTTGTACCTGTTGTTTCTATTTAGTTTGGTAATTAGATAATTCTTTAATTTAATTGACTAAATTTATTGTTAATTTATAAATTGCCTTTTTTCCCTTCACCTTTTTGTTTGTTGGCAAGTAGTATTATGTTGGACGAGATAGGTGAGAGTGAGCCTGGAACCAGCCATTGACAAGCAATGCTGTTTGTGTATATGGAATGTATATGTATGAAATACAATCTACCTATTTATCTATCATATGCCTCTCGTACCAGATTAATCCGTAAATCATGAAAACATTCACTATCTACACTTGTTGATACTTGTGGACAGTTTTTAACAAAACTACCGATTTAAATAGAGTCTACTGTACTAATCTACTATTTATTTCATTACTATCTGTTTTGACAAGGGGAAATTCATTATTTCCTTCCATTTTAAAATACACTAGAAGACTTTTAGTGGCTTCGCTCGGTGTTTATACATTTGTCATTAATCGTTATAGTGAAAGTTAGTTTAATAAAGAATACAAATAATTCATTAAAGTGAAAGCCTAATTGAGAAATCGCGTCAGGTCTAAGGGTAATTTCCCAATTCTCATCATCTTCTAAAAATACAGTTTCTTTGCAAACTGCTTGAAGTTTCCTTTACTTTATCGTTTATCGTGGGCAAATACAGAAAAGAAGCAGGTCCACCAATATGCTATAAGAGAATTCTGAGATAGAAATACTGATTGATCTTGTTGAAAATTAACATACCTTCTAAGTGCATTTTTTTATTGTTGAGATATCCGTCTACAGCCTGTTTAGGGATGATTAAAAGATGGATATGAATCAAAAGCAGTTCCATTCCAAACTATCCCATCATCTGAACTCTTTCGTCAAAACGTCTAATAATCATCACAGAGACTGAAGTGTAGCTGGCAACCTTACTACTTGACATCGGTCTCCTAGGATGGAGTCCATCTCACTCATTGATGTAATCACTGGATGGTTGCTGTACATTTTCCCGTGTTATTGTTTATTTCGATTAATTTTTTTTTTTATCAAAGGTTTGGTTGAGATGAAAAATTTAATGTCACGAGCGTGATTCGAACCCAGGTCCTTGACGTCTTCGGTCACGATAGCTCAAGTGATAGAACAGCGGCTGAAGGTCGTGGGTTCGAATTCCGCTCGTGACACTAACATTTTCATTTCAACCAACACCTTACATAAAAAGAATAATAAAAAAATTGAAATAATTAATATGGTTAATTATGATCTCTAAACATATATGGATTAATGTCCATATCGTTTATATGTCTATGTATGTACAGTATATGTTTTACTTGTTGCATCAAAGAATGCAATTGTAAAAAACCAGAAGAATAAAAAAATTAAAACTGCCAGCTGGCTAAAGCCTTTTCATATCGAATTTAAACAGATTTTTTTAAACATTATTAAAAAATTTTAGGTATAGGATGGAGAGAATAGATAAATAGAAACAAAAACCTACCTTTTGAAATTTTTTAACAACTTGAAGAAAATGTACGAAAATGTGACACAACTAGTACTATATCCTTCCCATGATCTTAAGGATCTAAAACCATTCATCTAAATCGGACCAGTGAATTTCGAGATTACCTGTTCCATGCAAACCAACTTTCTCGCTTTATAATATTAATGTAGATAACCCACATTCTGAACTTCTCATTCCTTTTTTCATGTCCAAGGAAACCCTAATAGTTGCTTTACCCAAGAAACCTAAACCCGCCCTGGCTACCGCCCTATCAGTATTCTTCCATCACTATCTAAAGCATTTGAGAAGATTTATTTAAACAAATATCCTTATTTATTGACACCTAAGCCCCCTTATATCTTCTTTTCAATCTGGCTTCCGAAAATTTAATAGTTTCGAGACAGCCCTTCTCACAATTTTTTATTTAGAAATCGTGAGATGCGGTCTGGTGTGATGTAATTTTCAGAAAAACATTTTCTTTATCGTGCCAACGTTTCGATCTTTATTGAGATCATCTTCAGGGCCTGGGATTTACAAACATTGTTTACATTTAGGATGTGGAAAAGTGAATATACAGGGTGAATTGCTACTCGTGCTACAAACTTCTCCAGTAGATTCTTCATCCTAAAATGAACAAAAAAGTTCATATTGTCCATGGTCCGATTCTCAACCATTTCAGAGTAATTTCGCTTTTTATCGATTTTGAAAGATATCACGTCCTGGCGTCGGAAAATCGTGATATCTTTTAATCTAAACATTTCTCTTAAAATCTATAAGCACCGTTGAAATCCCCGTTAATTTTTCAATAAGAAGATGAAGGTGGCAAAACGTTTGGGTCTTTCTTCCTTGACCTTCTAGCTGTTTGTAAACTTCTTAAGCATTACATACAATAAATGGGCATTAAATTAAATTAAAAAATTTCAATGGAATTATGATTTTGATTCTCTCTAAAAATTAACGGGGATTTCAACGGTGCTATTAGATTTTCAGAGAAATGTTTAGATTAAAAGATATCACGATTTTCCGACGCCAGGACGTGATATCTTTCAAAATCGATAAAAAGCGAAATTACTCTGAAATGGTTGAGAATCGGACCATGGACAATATGAACTTTTTTGTTCATTTTAGGGTGAAGAATCTACTGGAGAAGTTTGTAGCACGAGTAGCAATTCACCCTGTATACAATGCAAAATATATTTTTTATATTCAATCAAAGTATTTCTACTCACTCAGAGTGTTTGTCTTCTGTGTAATTGTGCCATTCTTGCGTGTCGTGTTGAGAGTGCAAGTGAGATTTTGCTGTTTTATGTTTATATACGTTGGATTTGGAAGGGGTGGGGAAGGAAGTCGGTTTAGAATTATAATAATAATAACTAAATAACTTCTCACAATCTCACAAATCGACGACCAGGTTGGTTGGCTACGGATTTGGACAAAACCTTTTTTTGGTGATTCTACACTTTTAATCAATAGGCCTAATTGTACGTGGGATATTATTTTTTGGGGTTTACATTTATCGAGTTTGGTTCAATTATTTCAGCTCTTTATTTTATATTTTTGAACCTTTAATATCCTTTTTTTGAAAA
Source organism: Cimex lectularius (assembly GCF_000648675.2). Taxonomy (NCBI): domain Eukaryota; kingdom Metazoa; phylum Arthropoda; class Insecta; order Hemiptera; family Cimicidae; genus Cimex; species Cimex lectularius. Next base: position 90,159 of record NW_019392695.1, read on the forward strand.
GTAAGCAAAGTTAGCTACATTTCTTCTTTCCAAAAGGTTGATTGGGGATGAGGCCAATCTACCTTTTGGAAAGAAAAAAGTATATTTAAACTGAGAAGGCTGATCAATCACCAAAGAAAAAGTTAGCTACGATAAGTACCTCTATGAGGATGTGTAATGCCCCTATACCATGGGTGAAGACTGTTAAATACCTCGGAGTGTACTTGTTAGAACCAAAATTAAATTTCGGATATCATGTTGAAAAACAATGCACAAATGTGCCACGGCCTCCTTAAGAATATTGCGGAACGTGTTTTATTTTTAGATTTGTAATGGTTTTGTTAATTAGTTTAGGAAAAGCATGTTCACATTGAGAGTAAAGATTCTGGCTTGGAAGGAATGTTTTTTTTTGTATCTTTAATAACTTTTTCTTTTTGTAAGGAGAAAAAAACCCAGATTGTCGTTCGCGGAGTGGCATGTGGTGTAATCGCAACTAGGTCGGCGAAAGGCTTAATGTCAAGTATGGTATGTAAGAGTTGAAAACATGACTCGGCCGTATTTCATAGAGAGGCGGGTATAAAGATTGTCGAATAATTAATTGACTGGAAAAAAACAAAGGAAAAAAACATAAAAAGTGCTTGGCATATGGTGAGTGGCGTTGGTGCCGGCCGGCGTGCCACCCCTAAATCCAACCCCCCACCAACAAATCCGGTTCCGTCGGTCGGCTGCCGACCGGGCGCCCGCTTTCAGTTAATTGTGAGCGGACGAGCGAGATAGGACCGGCTGCACGTCGTACTCAGTACCGAACACCGTCCCAGTTTTCACGCGGTATTTCGCTCCGAGGTCCCGTCCGCGGTCAGGGCGCCTATCGATCAGGGGACCGCTCGTGACGCAAAACACTTGTTGCTCCTCTTCAGTGAGAGAGATCGACCTGGAATAAAAGTTCGGATCGACTTCGTCGCGTTTCCAGTCGTGAATCCGAGTCGAGACTTTTATCAGACGATCTGACGGACGTTCGCTTCGTCGGCCGGACCACGTCTCCCCAGCGGCGCCCCCCCTCGCTCCGACCAGCTATTGATTTCTATTCTAACCTGCGAGGCGATCCCTCTCCGGTCTAACCCCGTTCCCAGCCGAGATCGACCGGAGGAATAGGTCTCTGGCTGCTTGACGGACAACATGGACAAGAAACACGGCAAGGACCCCGCGGACGCAACCGCCTCCGGCACCAACCCTCACTGATATGGATATAATAGATCCGAGTAAGTCAGAATCTTTTCTATTTTATCGCTCTTCATCACAGGCGAACCCGGCACGAGGGAAAGATCGACGTCCACTTCGACAAACCGCTTTATACTATTGGGAGTTTTGTTTTTAATTTGTTTTCTACATCGTGGAAACATTGTAGGCTCACCCTGGTGTGTCTTCCACGGCCTGTCCGCGGCGAAATATTTAACAGACTCCTTCGAGTGTCTCCTAGGTCCGTTTCGTCTCTGATCTTTCCGATCTTCCTTCAAAGATCGTGTGGAGGTTCCGACCGGGCAGGTTAGGACGGTCCAAATCACGTGCTTTCAAGGCTCCCTTACTCAAGATCAAGGTCCCAGGCTCGATCTCACTTTTTAAAACGATTGCCGTCGGTTATGGCATTTCCTCTTTTCGTCCCTTCGCCCTCGTAGAAGAGGATTCGTCGTAGCCGCCACCGCCGCCCCCGCACCGCCGACGCGTTTAACCTTAATTAGATGATGGCTTTCAAACCCTCGCCTTCGTCGGTGGACGGGATTTCGTTCAAAAGAAAACACCGTCGCCTCCCCGGGGAAAGTTTTTATGAAATAAATGTCATAATTCGTAATTAGGTTCGTAAATTAGGTCAATGTGTTTTGTAGTTTTTGGGGTAAAAAAAACACAACTGGCACCCCAAAAACGATGATATTTCTTAGCCTACTATGTACACCGAAAAAAGTGTAATCCGAGGCGTTACGTATGTCAACATCCCAATTTGACACGTGTATCGGAACATTTTGTGCTGATTCGTTCTGTTCAAACCGGGCGCCGGCGTTATTCGACGTGAGCCAGTTTCTGCTGATTGTACTTAATAATTTTCTCTCCTTTCTATCGGAGTTTAGTGAGTAACAGTTACAAAAAAATTACACTCTTTTTTTCGGTATCAGCACTGGAAAGGAGAATCTTGGGATACCAGGCTCACCGATTGGTTTGTGCAACATTTTTCAACTCAGATCTTTATGTTCTTCGTCTTTGCCTTGATTTCCTTCATGTTCTTCCTACTGCGATTCATGTTCTTCATGGACGTGCACATATTTTGACACTACAGGGCAAATATCAGTATCAGTTCGTCTAGCATATTTATGTATTTACCGGTGTTTAACCAGTTACAATAGAAGACAATACCTATTTATATTACAAGACAATAATAATAATATAATAACTATAATTACAATAAAACAATAATTATTTATATAATACAGAGTATAAATTGCTCCACAAAAAAAGTGGCGCCCTTTAAAATTCCGATATTTTTTTTATTTATTGTACTTGCCGTTTCAGTAATATTAACGCTGCTATCTCTTTTAATTCTGATATTTATTTAAAGATTTGATTACTGGAAAAATAAAAATATAAAAAAAAATTACGCCCTTTTTTCGCTATCAGTACTGGAAGAATCTCGTGATCCAAGCCTCACCGATTAGTTTGTGCCACACTTTTCAACTCAGATCTTTATGTTCTTCGTCTTTGCCTTGATTTCCTTCATGTTCTTCCTACTGCGATTCATGTTCTTCATGGACGTGCACATATTTTGACACTACAGGGCAAATATCAGTATCAGTTCGTCTAGCATATTTATGTATTTACCGGTGTTTAACCAGTTACAATAGAAGACAATACCTATTTATATTACAAGACAATAATAATAATATAATAACTATAATTACAATAAAACAATAATTATTTATATAATACAGAGTATAAATTGCTCCACAAAAAAAGTGGCGCCCTTTAAAATTCCGATATTTTTTTATTTTATTGTACTTGCCGTTTCAGTAATATTAACACAGCTATCTTTTTAATTCAGGTATTTATTATAAGATTTGATTAGTGGAAAAATAAAACTATTAAAGAAAAATTAAACGAAGAAAAAATCACTTATGTATATGAACATGAAACATAAAACAAAATTCTCAGCACGCTCATAATTGTGGCCTTTAACCACTTCTTGAGGAATTTCATACCAAATCACAACTAACTTCAGCTCAGCTAAGGCTGTAGGAGAGTTATTTTTTTCGTTTAACCAACCCCCGTGCTCGTCCCAAAAGTACACAATGGGGTTCAAATCTGGAGTACTTGGTGTCTTAATGTAAATGTTGCCATCTCTAAGGTACTGCATGACACTGGTAGCGACAGTTGGTCTTGCATTATCTTGCATAAACCAAAATTGCTCGCCAATAAACGGAACGGATGGCACCACACATTCCTGAAGAATTTCTGTCACGTAGAGGACGTAAGTGACGTACTATTAAAAAATTTGTAACTACGTTTTTCCTACAAAGGAATTCCACTTCACACAATAACTGAACCACCTCCGAACGACCCACTTCCGGCAATGTTGCATTGGCTGTAGAGCTCTACAGCTGGTCGATAAAGTAGAGTCCATCTGTTGAATAGAAAGAAAACGCGGACTCGTCTGAAAACATAACATTACTTCATTACTGTTTCCGCCCGATGTCGGTGTCCGTTGCAAACAAACGGTCCGACGATGGTATCTGGCTGGACCCCTTTGCTGGCCTTATGGGATGTAGACTCACTTCGGCAAGTCTCCTTCTTCCTGTTTCAGCACTAACAGACACATCCCGCACAGTTAGAAGTCTTTGAGACGTTTCAGAAGCAATGGAACAGCGTTGTCTCAGAGTGTGAAATCGATAAATCGGTCGTCAGCTGGTCCCTTGGCCCTTGGGCGTCCCGATCCTGGGCTCCGGGTACACCTTGCAATCTCCTGATATAACTGAAAGTCCAAAAACCGTCGTTTTAGGCAAATGTAAAACTCTTGCAGCATACCATCCTACCATCCATTTCTACCATCCTCAACGAGCGCTATGGCAACGGGCAACTTGCACGCGGATTATGGGCATTTTTATAATCGTTTTGTTTTGTGTCATCAACATTCGTGAATAAAGGCATTTTTAAAGGATAAATGCCCTTGATGATGATTTACATTGTGGAGATTTTAAATTTAGCTTAAATTAAAACAAATTAAATTAAGCTGTTTTGCCTCACTATCGTTGACAAAAACAAATACTTTTCGTCTAATTACAAACATTAAATCATGATTAAAGTAGTAAAACAAAAAATATGGCCAAAACATTGTCAAATTAATTGTGAAAAAGAAATCAAAATTTCATAATAGGCCACGTTTTTGTGGAGCAGTGTATAGTATAAAATAGAGCGCATGTAAGAAAACCACCCGATATGAGAAGCCTGTGCACGGCAGTGAATATCTGAGTCCCTTGTTCCAACAGATAGTTTTGTGTCCCTAGTATGTTTTTGATAGTTAATGTATTTATTAGCGAGAATATGTAGCTTGAATATTGAGTACCCATCGACCCTCAAGATTAGTTATATAGTGATAGTTATATTAGTTATATAATAGGTGTTTCTTGGCGTGAATGGTGGTGCTTATCCCCCAATTATCCGAAGAAATATTGAGTACTCTGGGGTAGTGTGAATGACGTGTGGTTATGTATGTAATTTATAAGCGTGAATGCAGATTGTCCTTAATTACCCCAGGGAAAATCGAGTGCTCTGGGGTAGTGTGAATGACGTGTGGTGTATGTAATTTATAAGGGTGAATGGCAAGGTTTATCCCGTTGTTTTATGGTATAAACAGATTGTTTTATATCTCTAGCATGCATTGAGTGTGTTAATGAATTTGTAGTGTGATGGCGGAACATTGAGTATCTATCGACCTTCAGTTGGGTTAGTCGTATGATGTGTGTAAAGGGTGATGGAGGAATATCGAGTAACCCTAAGTGAGTGAATGGCATGCAAATAGGAAAGGATATATTTAAGAGTGAGTAGGTTTGAATTTATCAACTGATTGCGTAGGGTGTCGAATTGACCTAGCTATTGACAGCATCCGGAACCAAACTTCGTAGACTGGAAGGATGAGTTCGAGGTCTGCCAACACTCGGGGTGGATGATTCTCGATGCCTGTTGGTATTTCATTGAAAATTTAAAAGCTGAAATTTCATATTGCTTTAAAGAAAGGGTTGATTTAAAGTTAAAAAGGGTTCATTTGAAGTTCAAAATGATTAATTTGAAGTTAAAAAGGATTAATTGGACGGAAAAGAGAAATAAATTGATGACGTGAAAATATTTTCATACAATCTCCTTTGTTTTTTTTGTAATGCTTTAAAGGAAGGGTTAATTTAAAGATAATAAGGGTTCATTTGACAGAAGAAAAGCTATATACTCTTTATGTTAACCTCATTTCATTCCATTTCCAAACCATCTCCTTAGTTCTTTTAATGCTTTAAAAAAGAAGGATCATTTGAAGTTAAAAATGATTAATTTGAAGTTAAAAAGGATTAATTGGACGGAAAAGAGCAATAAATTGAAGATGTGAAAATCATTTGATTCCATTTTCATACCATTTCATGAAAATTTTTAATGCTTCAAAGATAGTTAATTTAAAGTCAAATAGGGTTCATTTGACAGGAAATAGCGATACATGCTTTATGTTAAACTCATTTCATTCCATTTCCAAACCATCTCCTTAGTTCTTTTAATGCTTTAAAAAAGAAGGATCATTTGAAGTTAAAAAAGTTCATTTGACAGAAAAAAAAGCTATACGTTCTTTATGTTAAACCCATTTCATTCCATTTTCATACCATCTCCTACGTTTTTTTAATGCTTAAAGGAAAGACGTAATTTGAAGTTAAAAAGGGTTCATTTGACAGAAAAAAAAACTATACGTTCTTTATGTTAAACTCATTTCATTCCATTTCCAAACCATCTCCTTAGTTCTTTTAATGCTTAAAAAAAAAGGATCATTTGAAGGTAGAAATAATTAATTTGAAGTTAAAAAGGATTAATTGGACGGAAAAGAGAAATAAATTGATGACTTAAAAATCTTTTCATACAATCTCGAGCGATACATGCTTTATGTTAAACTCATTTCATTCCATTTCCAAACCATCTCGTTAGTTCTTTTAATGCTTTAAAAAAGAAGGCTCATTTGAAGTTAAAAATGATTAATTTAAAATTAAAAATGCTTAATTTGACGGAAAAGAGCAGTAAATTGAAGATGTGAAAATAATTTGGTTCCATTTTCATGCCATTTTCGGAAAATTTTTAAGGCTTCAAAGATAGTTAATTTAAAGTCAAATAGGGTTAATTTGACAAGAAATAAGCGATACATGATTTATGTTAAACTCATTTCATTCCATTTTCCTACCATCTCATAGTTTTCAACATTGTAAAAATTTGAATATATTAACGAAATCATACCTTTGCACGACCGGAGTTTCGCGGTTGAGAGGAAAGAAAACTCGTCGATTGAAATGGGAAGACCCAAATTCCGGCTGTCGGTGCTGAAGAGTTGACTATATGTTTGTTAAAATTTACCAAAGAGGACCGACGGTTAAGCAATTTATTCTGAGAGACTGGGTTTTCGGCTTTTTCCAATTTCAAGTACAAAATCGGTCTTAGTTACAATGTTCGGTGTTCCGTTGGTAAAATTTCCCATTGAAAAACCGCAAAGGCCGGCTGCAAGGAAACGGTTTTTCTTCCTTTTTGTTGTTGTTGTAGGCCATTCCCATTGTCAACGGGCAAGGACGGTTATGGGCTTGGGATGTTATTCCAAACGGACGGCATGGAAAGGAAAGCCGCATTGGACAAATTAAGTTTAAATTTACTTTGTAGTTTATTTGCAAAATTGGAAATAATGGTTGATATTCCAAATACTAACCTGAAATTGCTACCATAACAGAGAAAATAAACTGTACTAGCTCTCAAAAACGTAAACAATCTGGATTATTTTATTTACTTTTCACTTAAAGTGGACGTCTCGAGTGTATTGAGTAAACAACAAGAAAGGTGGAAATATGAAAACACCAAAACCTCACTGGATGCTAGGATTGGCCCAAACGGGAAAAATTAATATTTCAAAATAATTTGCTTCACCTCACACATTTTAGATGACACAATTGGTGCAATTTTTTCCATTTTGGTTCAATTGAACTGTTCAATACATAATGTATTCTTCTATTTTATTTGCTTTTCAGTTAAGTGACCCGATCCTTAATCACCTTACAGCAAGAAGCAAAACAAGCGTAAATATAAAAAAAAAAATACGAATTTCCCTTTAAAAATGTATAGTTATTTTTAAATATCAATCCATTTATGTTTAGTGGTCTAATTGACCAAATTGCTTATTTCAGTTAATTATTCTTTTTATGTAAGGTGTCAAATTAACCCATTTTAGCTTAAAATTAACCCTTTTTAATTTCAAGTTAACCCTTTGAAGAAAAACTTAATAAAAATAAAAAATCCTTGGAATATAAGGGACTAAAGTAAAATTCCTGCATTTGAAAAATTAATTGATTATAAATTTAATAGATTTCTTAGAAAACCACATGAAAATTAGTTGAAATTAAAACTAAAAGTTCTTTGAATTTGACATAGTTTTTACTCAGCCAGGTCAAAGTTTAAAGTATTAAATCAATTAATTATTTTTCTAAGGTTTTTGGTTGAGGTGAAAAAGTTAGTGTCATGAGCAAGATTTGAACCCACAACCTTCGGCTCAATACGCCGCTGCTCTGACCACTTGAGCTATCGTGACGAGGGCGTATCGAGCCGAAAGTCGTGGGTTCGAATCCCGCTTGGGATACTTAACTTTTTCATCTCGGCCAAGAACTTACATAAAAAGAAGTTATTTTTAAAATTAAGCACTTTAAAAAATTTTTCCCCCACTTGGTACATTTTAAATTAAACAGACAAACTATTTTGGGTTAATAATAATTGTGCGAAACCTATGAAAGAAATTTTTTTATAAATTCACAAATTAATTTATACATTTTTAGCGTGTAACAATAGAAATTTCACTAAAACAATTTTATTCTAGACTTGTCAAGAAAAAAATAAGATTTCAAAATATAATTTTTTATTTCCTCACATTTTAGAAGTAAAACTTACAACGCACGTGGTATCACGGATATCAGTGAATTTTTTTGGTGATACTACTCCAAAAAGATCAGACAAGTATACTATACTACTGTAGTGTAAGGTTTTTTTTTGAAAATCACATAAACGGTGATAACTTTGAAACGACTTCACTGATCTACATGGAACTTTGTCATGTTTAGAACTTTATAAACTACATTTAATGGGACAAATCTGGCCTCCGTGAGTACATCAGAACCGGGTATATAAAATAAAACGTTTGGGGACGTATTGTTTGAATCCATCCTTATTTTTCTCCCATATAATGACACTGAATCTAAACGATGTTGACATTGGTTGAAAAATGAGACATTAATCTTTCCAATACTTCGAATTCGGATAAATCCAAAGCAGTGATGGATTTTTTTTAAGCGGTACTCCGGACATCGGAGGAAAAAGAAATTGCCCGGGGCTAATTCAGTATTACAAATTCATATTTTAATGGGTGCTTCAAACAAATATGATTTTTTCCAAAAAATCCGATCATTGGTGAGGAAAATCTAACTTAAATTGTCCCTAAAAAAATGAAAACCGATCCAAAAAATATCTATTTTTTTGTTATAAAAAACTGTATTAGATGTATTTAAGGCCTTATGCTAGAAATGAAATTGATATTTTTTTACTGGAAGCGTTTTTCCGACTTTTTATGCATTTAATCTCATTTAGTTCGGGGATAAAAACAGAACGCAATCAACTGATATAATTGTATAATCACTCTGAAATATGTGCACAATTAAATCATAAAATATTGAATGACCTAAAATATTTTTATTTCTCGGCTCCTAGGGCTCAATGACAACAAGTCTATTTTCTAAATCATCTATTCTGGAGAAATTATACTACTGATATTAAAAACAACAATCTGGACTGTTTTATTTACTTTTCAATTGAACCGAAGTTAGATCTCCAATCACCTTACAGCAAGAAACAAAACAAGGGTAAATGTTAAACAATTTACGGATTTTATCCATTTAGAATGAGCAATTAAAAAACATTGTATTTAAATATAAAAAAACAAAACCTCACGGAAAGGATATTAGCCTTTTTATTTATCTAAAGCGGATCCGTCTGTTTTGTTTGCAAAATATCTTCGCTGTCTTTAGTGCGAATATAATCGTTTGTTCGTGGGAATAATGAATCATTTATAAGTTTCCTGTATACACTGAGGAAGTGTTAACACAGCTGGCAATTGCAAAGGCCGAAAGATTATAGTTGAATAAAAACCTTTATCCACAGTTTTCGAAGATACATGTACAGACACATAGAAAAAAGAAGTTGTTTGGTCGTAATAATTCGAATACCTTGTAATCCTAAGGGTTTAAGTTAAGAATTTACATCCTTTAACGGTAAAGTAGACGCTATCTTCCTATTAAGACGTTGAAAATCCACGAACAAGCGGAATTTTCTTCCACATCAAGGCAATCGGACCAGATAATCGGATGATGACGGTTGGACGATTTCTGCTTCGTCAGTCATTCTGCCATTTGCTCGTTTATCTGGTTGTCGCCGTTTCCTCTAATCGAGACGTCGCCCTTGAATAATATCTTAGGCTCGACGTTTAACTTTTTTTTTTTAAAGACGATTCGCAATTCGTTCCCGATCCTTGTAACGGTCGGACTTCTTTCAGTCGGACATCCAGTTCTTCATCACGGACTTCGGACTGTAATGGTCTCGAATGAATCGACGTATGCGAAGATTGGTGAAGTCCTCGGCCCTTTAAAAGACGGGGATCGTCAACTGTTTTGTGCACCTCCGTGGTGGGTTTTGTGCACCTCCGTGGTGGGTTTTGTGCACCGCCGTGGTGGGTTTTGTGCGCCCCGTGGTGGGTTTTGTGCGCCTCCGTGATGGGTTTTGTTCACCGCCATGGTGGGTTTTGTGCGCCTCCGTGGTGGGTTTTGTGCACCTCCGTCGTGGGTTTTGTGCACTCCGTGGTGGGTTTTGTGCACCTCCGTCGTGGGTTTTGTGCGTTATTACATTACATGGATTTTGATGAATTGACGAAATCTACTCGAAGTTGGATACATTCGATGGTGAAACTTCAGGCATGTTCATACGGATTAATGACACAATTGAATCAGAACACCAACTAAGATAATAAGACTGCCATATTCACTAAATCTAACGTATTCTTAAATACTTAATGAAATGATGTTCCCATAAACAATTTATACCTTTTTCCGTCAAATTAATCTTTATTAACTTAAAATTAACCTTTTCAATTTTTTTTGCTTTTGCGTTAGCAATTAGTACAATGAAAACGATCAAACGTTTATGTTCATTTTGAAATTCCAGATAGGTGAATAAACATTAATTTTTCCTTCTAAATTCCTAAATCTTGAAGGTGTAGTATCTGTTTGTAATCAAATGGTTTACGTGCACACTTCATTTCAAATATTTTTAATAACATTATTTCCTTTTGTTTTGAAACGTTAACATGCCATTATTAATTCGGGACATTTTCAACTTTCAAATGAACCATTTTTTGACTTCAAATTAACCTTTTCTTACATTTCAAACTAAATTGTTTAACTTAAAGTTAACTTATTTGTTTAAAGCGTTAAAAAACATAGGAAATGATATGAAAATGGAATGCAGTACCTTTCATTTAACAGTTTATAAATTTTTCCGTTAAATTAACCTTTCTTAAATTTTAAACTAAATTTTTGAACTTCAAGTTAACTTATTTTTTAAAGCGTTAAAAAACATAGAAAATGATATGAAAATGGAATGTAATAACTTTCATTTACATAATTTATTTCCTTTTTCCATCAAATTCACCCTTTTTAACTTCAAATTAACCTTTTTTTAAATTTCAAACTAACCCTTTATTTAAAGCATTAAAAACCTAGGAGTTGAAATGAAAATGGAATGCAACAATTTTCATTCAGATAATTTATAGTTTTTCCCGTCAAATTAACCTTTCGTAAGTTTCAAATGAATCGTTTTTTGACTTCAAATTAACCTTTTCTTACATTTCAAACTAAATTGTTTAACATAAAGTTAACTTATTTTTTTAAAGCGTTAAAAAACATAGGAAATGATATGAAAATGGAATGCCGTAACTTCCATTTAACAATTTATACCTTTTTTCCCGTCAAATTAACCTTCCTTAAATTTCAACTGAAATTTTTTAACTTCAATTTAACTTATTTTGTAAAGCGTTAAAAAACATAGAAAATGGTATGAAAATGGAATGCAGTAACTTTCATTTAACAGTTTATACATTTTTCCGTTAAATTAACCTTTCTTAAATTTTAAACTAAATTTTTGAACTTCAAGTTAACTTATTTTTTAAAGCGTTAAAAAACATAGAAAATGATATGAAAATGGAATGCAATAACTTTCATTTACATAATTTATTTCCTTTTTCCATCAAATTCACCCTTTTTAACTTCAAAACACCTTTTTTTAAATTTCAAACTAACCTTTTATTTAAAACATTAAAAACCTAGGAGATGAAATGAAAATGGAATGCAACAATTTTGATTCAGATAATTTATAGTTTTTCCCGTCAAATTAACCTTTCGCAAGTTTCAAATGAACCATTTTTAAGGTCAAATTATTATTATTATTTTTTTTTTACATTTCAAATTAAACCTTTTTAACTTCAAATAAACACAAATCACAATCACAATCAAAACTTACTAGTATTATGTTTTTGATTTTTTTAAATAAATAAGATAATGGTACTTATAAGTCCATATTATAATAATTTTAAATTGCGATTAAAAATGTTATCATTAAATACAAAAACGAATAATACTTCATTAGAAATTTATTAAAAAGTATGAAATAATTGGTCTCATAAAAACTATTTGAAAAATAATTAAAATTAACATCATAAATTATATGTATATATATAAATAAAAATATAAATATATATACACCCCCGTCAAAAGTATCGCAACACTTTGAAATATTTGAATTTTACGAAAACGTCTGTTTTTCCATAACAAAACAAGATTCTCAAGCCTATAATAAAATTTTTTAAACTGAACATAAACAAGTTTTATTAAAATAAATTACAATATTTCAACCAATATACAAAAAAGTTAGAAAACTTACCTTTTAAATTTTTTTTTTTACAATTTTAACTTTTAAATTACAATTTCCATTTTTAATTTACATTTACTAAGACGTATTGCCCCCTCTGGCATGACTGCTTCCACTCGTCTTGGCATACTCGTGGGGTATATTGTCCCACTCTTCCAATACAGGCTACCTTTAGCATTTCAAGGGTAGTAGGAGGTGGATCTCATGACCGAACCTTTCTTTTGAGATAATCCCGAACGTGCTGGATTGGGTTAAGGTCAGGACTTCTTGCTGGTCAAGAAGGTGTGGATATCTGCGGTGTTCAGGTACTCAGAAACACATCTTCCCTTGTGAGGACGGGCATTAACATGCACGAGCAACACGATTCAGAGCCTATGAACTCGTAGGCTGAACAACTCAGCCAAAAGGCACTACATCTTGAAGAATCATTTCTACATACGTTAAAGCATTCAAGGCCCCTCCTTGGATTGGCACTAACTCGGTACGTGCCTACCAACATATGCCGCCCCAGAACATGACAGAACCCCCTCCAAATGGCTGTTTCTAACGTGCAGCACTGACTATACCGTTCTCCAGGCCTTCTCCAAACTCTTTCACGGCCATCTGGTCTATTAAGGGCCACTCTCGTGAATAAAACTTTTTTCCATTCCTCCACAGTCCAAGATCGGTGTTCCCTTGTAAATCTCAATCTCTTTATTGTGTGTTCTGCGGTGAGAATGGGACCTTTGGCCTTCTTGAGCTGAGGTTTGACTCTCTCAGTCTTCTAATAACCGTTCACTCCGAGATTGATATCCCTCGAGCACCAGCGATCAAATTTTCAATGGAAGAAGCTGTAGAATTACGCTTCCTAAGTGGTTGCATTTTAATGAATCGGTCATCTATGGGATTAGTGATTCTGGGACGCCCTGACGTTGGTCGCCTCGAATGACTCTCAGTCTCCCTGTACCTTTTTATGGTCCTTGAAACGGAATAATAATAAATCCCAAGGCGATTAGCGATGTAACGCAATGATTTGCCTTCTTCAGAGAGAGCGATGATTCTGACCGAATCATCATGGCCTAAAAGATTCATTGTGAATAAAATTAGATGTTATAACTAGACTAAAGAGAAAAGAGAGAAAAGACTTCAGGCAAACGAAAGATAAACATGGACTGAAAGGAAATTTGAAATGAATAAACAAAAATTCCATCGTTTGTTGGTAAACAGTGAATAACAATGATGTGTCTAATCCCTAATGTCTCTCATTTAATAAATAATATTGTTATAAATATAAACAAAGTATGAATTAAGGTCAAAACCAAGAAAGTCTCGAAAATTATGGGTGTTGCANTTACTTCACACACTTATATTTCTTACCATCATCAAAGTTTTTTAGGCTAATTTGTAATTAAAAAAGGTTAACTTGAAGAAAAAAAGGGTGGTTTGCAATTAAAAAAGTTAATTTTAATCTGTTAATTAAGGTTTTGGTTGAGATAAAAAAGTCAGTGTCACGAGCGGGATTCGAACCCACGATCTAGCGATACGCCGCTGCTCTACCACTTGAGCTATCGTGACTTCGATCCACTCGGACACCAACCTCCCACCTCAACCCCACCTTTTGAATTTTCCTCCTTTTTGTCATTTTTCAAATGTCTTGTAATCTATTTGATTCTCGGCGACAAATGAAATGGCCACGGAGAGCTTTAGTGAAGTATACTTCATTTTGCTTATTACATTTTATAAGGTTTTGTGGTCCGCTTGACCAAATAAATTCTTTTTAATTAATTAAGGTTTTGGTTGAGAAATTTGTCGCCGAGAATCAAATAGATTACACGACATTTGAAAAATGACCAAAAAGGCGGGAAAATTCGAAAGGTGGGGCTGAGATGGGAAGTTAGTGTCCGAGGGGATCGAAGTCACGATAGCTCAAGTGGTAGAGCAGAGGCGTATCTAGCCGAAGGTCGTGGGTTCGAATCCCGCTTATGACACTGACTTTTTTATCTCAACGTAAATCTTAATTAATTGAAAATAATTTATTTGGTCAAGCGGACCACGAAAACTAATAAAAAGTTAATTTTAAATTAAAAAGGGCTAATATGAAGCTATGGAAGAAATTGATTATATTCATCTTTTTACTGAGGATTGTACACCATAGGATAAGATTGTGGCTACCGGTAGTAACTATGGCACACAACCCTAGGTTTTCTTTTTACATAGAAACTTAAAGCGTAAAAAGATTTAAAAATTCCTTCCAAGGATCTAGGCTATTTTTTAAGATCTCAATTTATGCAATAAGTATTACAATATGGTATGCTACATTGGCTTAGTCAAAGTTACTATAAGCTGGGGAAAAAAAATTGAGTTTAGCTTGTTCAATGCTGGAACAATATTTGGAGAATATTCTAAGATTGAGAAATAACTTTCCAAAGTTTCTTAAAGGGAGACCATGGAAAAAGAGTAGAATATTTAGCTGATTTTAACCGACAAAAAAAGTTTCAAATTTTAAATGATGAATTGAGTCTTGACGGCTAACAGACCCGTGAGAAGTAAATTAAAACTGTCATTAAGCATATGTCAACAATGTTTAGAATTTATGCTTTTCTAAATACAATATAAATCACTTTTATTTTATTTCTCCGTTTTTAATTTGTTGACAAAAGCCACTTAAAACTCTGAATACAAGATTTTTTAGGATTTTTTTATAAAATCAGAAAAGTGGTGATACTTAAGAAACTAATTCGCCGAACCACCGACGGTTTAGGACCGTATTAACAACGCGCAATAGCACAAACTGAGACTCAGTAAATAAACTAAAACCGGATAAATAAAAATGTGTGGTGATTAATGACCGTTAGTCGATGATTATTCAGAATAAAATTTATTTTTTCTTTCTCTAGTGTTGCTGTTCGAAATCAACGCGGATAGTTTAAAAACAGATTCTTTTATGTTTTTAAAATAGTCCTTCTTGTGAAATATTAAAATTGTTTGTCACGATTCCGCTTAACATCAAAATTTCGAATGAGATATTACATCGTGACGCATTACTTCGAAGGATTATGACTATGAAATCATAGGGGAATAAAGCTTAACAAGGCTTTAAATAGAAATGATAAAAATGGGATAAAAAAAGTAGTATCATTTTTGAAAATTTTTGATCTTACTCATAGTTTGATATTTCGTACTCATCGATCCGGATTAAAAGCTTAAAGCTCATCATCAGGTTGAAGGATTTGCAACCACAACTCTCGACATGAATTGTAATTTATTGGGTTGTCCGGAAAATAATGCAGGATTTTGGTATTAAACAAAAAAAAAGAAACTAGTTACTTTAAAGCAATGTTCTTTAATCAAAATAATTTCCCATACTCTCAATACATTTCTCCCAACGTGTTGGTAACTTATTAATTCCGTCTGAGTAGAATTCAGAATTTTTAGAATTGATAAAGTCAATAAATGCATTTTCCAGTTCCGTTTGATTTTTGAATATTATGTGTTGTAAGTAGTGGTCCAGGTGTCTAAAAAAATGGTAGTCAGTAGGCGAGAGGTCCGGAGAGTAGGGTGGGTGAGGCAAAGTTTCATAGCCAAGCTCCAATAATTTTTGTGACGTTACACGTGACACATGTGGTCGAGCGTTGTCATGCAACAAAATGGGCCCTTTCCGATTGACCAAAGAGGGCTTCATTACTGCCAATTTCTGATGCATGGTATTAATTTGGTTACAGTATGATTCAGCATTGATGGTTTCGCCAGGATTTAAGAAGCTGTAGTGTATTAAACCAAATGAAGCCCACCATACCGTAACCATTACCTTTTTTTGATGAGTTGGGGGCTTTGGAAAATGTATTGGAGCTTCTCCTTTGTCGAGCCACTGTCCAGAACGTCTAGTGTTATCGTAGAGAATCCACTTTTCGTCACATGTAACAATTCTGGCCAGAAATGGGTCATTTTTGTTTCGACAAAGAAGTGATGCACAAACATCAAAGCGCTGATTTTTTGGCGATCGTTTAATGAGTGTGGAACCCAATTTTCGAGTTTTTTCACTTTTCCAATCGCCTTGAGGTGGTCAGCGACGGTCGTTTTACTGACTTTGAGTTGCTCTGCAAGTTCTCGAACAGTTGTTTTGGGGTTTTCTTCCACCACTGATCGCAGAACATCATCATTAAGAGAGGAAGGCCTTCCACGACCTTCTTCATCTTCAAGGCTGAAATCTCCCTCCCGAAATTTTTTAAACCACCTTTGCACAGTGCACTCATTAACACAACCCTCGCCCCAGACTTGGTTAATGTTTCTAGCCGTTTGGGCTCCGCTTCGGCCGAGTTTAAACTCGTAAAAGAAAATCGTACGAAATTCTCGCTTTGACATTATAAGGATGACTGAATTATTTCCAAGTAGCGGAATGCTACAGAGGTAAACAAACAATATCATTTGGAAGAGGATTAATAAGTGTTGACATTCATACAAATGAGTAATCCTGTAAACGTAAACAGAATATTTTATATAGATTTTTTTTAATGAAAACTTAAAATCCTGCATTATTTTCCGGACAACCCAATATTATTTTTAACATTTTTTAATAAAAGTTTTAAAATCCTAACGCATTATTTTTTAAAGCGTTTGTACCCGAATAATCGATTTTTTTTCGTAATTAAACGATCATTTTATACTGATGATAATAGATCTTTGAGAAATTAAGTACATGTGCTGAAAGTTCATTAGTAGGGGCGACTTATCTGGTAGTGCCATGTCTGTTAGTATTTGCAGAAACGAGGAAATCTTACTTAAAATTTAGACAAGAACTTAGGCAACTCGTAAAAGTTTATCCTCCAAGTGATTTTGTATTTTGTTTGCTTAAAGTTACAATTGGTGGAATGAAATGTAAACTAGTTTTAACGAAAGGTTAGCGTTAGGTAAGGTTAGGGTCAGGGGGTTATACATGTGTTTAGACTAAAAACAAACCAATCTCATAGGATTTTTAATGCTCTTTCTATTGGTTAAATCAAATTTAAAGTAGGATTAACGTTTTATGAAATAAGAGGGATTTCTTGAAATAAAATTGTGAATAGTTGAATAATCTCAAAAGTGAAATATCTCTAAAACAATTGAAAATAGAGACTTTTAATCTAATTTGACATGTAGGATAATCTCCTGGAATATTGATCTTTCTTCACGGGACATGTATAAAGATACATAACATCCCGGGTAAAAATTAGCCAATGGGCCATTTTAAATTAATTTTGTCCAAAATCCGTCTTCGGTGTCGAAATTCGGACAGACATTAAAATTTTAAAAAGTCATAATAATAATAATAATAATAATAATAAAAGAGGCTAACCGTCTCCTGTTTCGCTTTCCCAACTCGACCACCACGATTAGGCAACTGGGTTGACCCAACAATGAAAATCAAGGCCCGACTCAGGCTCACTTTCCCCAATACTCGACCTGGTGTCCATTCTTTTTCAAAATACGATCTTTGTGTTAACCTTGTTAAGTCTGTTAGGTCCTATTAGATCGAGAAAAATGATGACGTAGATTTGTAAGATTTTTTTTACGAGGGTATTTCAACTACGATCGGGGTGCCGATGTTTTTCAAAAAAAGCCCATTTGTAAGTATATCGGGTTCGAATGCAGGGCGCTGGATTCGAACCCATGACCTTTACCTTATCTTAGTGATGAGCGCCGTGTCAACGCCTAACCGTTGCGACCACCGACGCCCCTAACTTGTAAGTTGACATTGCTCGATCTAACAGGCCAGAGCCAATGTTAGGTATTAGAATTAATTAAGGTTTTCAGTTGAGATAAAAAAGTCAATGCCACGAGCGGGATTCGAAAAATGGCAAAAAGGAGGGAAAATTCAAAAGGTGGGTCACGATAACTCAAGTGGTAGAGCAGCGGCGTATCAAGCCGAAGATCGTGGGTTCGAATCCCGCTCGTGCCATTGACTTTTTTATCTCAACTGAAAATCTTAATTAATTGTAAGATATTAATTGGTCAAGCGGACCACGAAACTGGTGAATTTAATTGTTAGGTGTTAGGTCGAAAATCTAGTCACAGTGCTGTCCGATAGGACGTAGGTAACCAACATGGCAGCCATGAATTTAACAGGTGTTTTTTGTTTACAAGTATTTTTATTTTTAAATACGCATTAATTAAATCAGATCAATACATTTCTTTTGTTAATTTCTGACCTGTCCTTATACTCTCATTCACAATACAGTCATCCTCTATCCTATAAAGTTGACGGCTGTTGGACGTTAGGATATAATTTAGGTATATCGGCACGAATGTGTGTTATTTGTTAGTATTTTTCGAGTGCATAGGTTGCATTTTTAATGAAAGTGTTGATTAATTTTCCTTTTGTATTAACCTCTGCCATCTTACAATTGAACACAAAAGAAAACCATAACAAACAACAACAAGCCTTCAAGGACTGTTATAGCTGTATTTTTGGTTCTACCTATCGACACGCGCAGCATTGCGGAAAAATTAACGATTAACATACTAAGAAAAGAAAGGGGTGTTGACGATCTTACTGAACATTTCTCTATTCCAGTTAACACGAGTTAACATCTAACAAACATCGTGAATCTCCTACTTTATGACAAAATGTTAGGAAATAAAGCAACTAGCCCAACTTTAAATATATGTGGTTGCGTTGAAGGGGTTGAAAAAGACTTTACGTAACTCAGTTAAGTTCAATATTTTCCCCAACAAATTACTTTACTCACAATTATTTTTCAATAATTGAAGCCTTATTACCTTAGCATTTATTATTACCAAGGTAACACACACTCACAACTTAATTAAGAAATGCAAAGATCAAAGAGATATTACATAATCGTATTACATAAATTATTCTAATGTAAATCGTAATTAAATGAATATTTCTTTAAATATTTTTAATTCGATATTGCTTGCATTTTTTAAATTAAATTTGGCAGGAATAGGTTGGAGGTTGGCT
This sequence comes from Cimex lectularius, assembly GCF_000648675.2. Taxonomy (NCBI): domain Eukaryota; kingdom Metazoa; phylum Arthropoda; class Insecta; order Hemiptera; family Cimicidae; genus Cimex; species Cimex lectularius. Next base: position 109,357 of record NW_019392695.1, read on the forward strand.
TGATGTGGATAACTAATGATAAATCAAAACAATATTGTCCTTTCCAATAGTACCCCTGTTCTTTTAGCACTCATTTAGCATAAAATTAAGAACAGAAATGCGTACCTGGATTTGCCAGAATCGCCTCCTTCCGCGTTCAAAACTTTCAAATTGGTTGAATGTTATAAAATTCAAAGTGAAGGCCAGACCTGTTTGCGTCGTTGTTGTATAGAAGGACCCGCAGGCTCCATTGAAGTGGTGAAAATAGGGTCACAGTAACTACGTTTGGGAAACCGGACACAATGCTTATGAGACGCGGACTTTATATCGGAAAAATCAATTAACATGCTGTACTAGATATTCTTTTTCAACTCTTGTTTCATCTATTTTTCTTTATCTGTCTTTCGGTCCCCCTTTCTCTCTATCCAGTTTCTCAAGTTTTTCTCTTTCTTACGACTGGTGATATTTATTAAGTAAGATTTTTCGGCATGATGAAATGTTTCAACACAATTGAAATATAAAATGTCAGGTATGAGTATTTGTACTAATTTTTAAATAAGGAATGCGCTCTTACAGACCGAATGTTCGGCCCCCATCTTTATGGTGGAAATTAGAATGGGGATGGGTATTTTCCATTCTAGGAGTTTTCCTCCCACGAATTCATTGTCCAGTACGCAACTCATAGAGTTGTAGTTTAAGTCGGAATTTTCCACTAGAGAAATAAATTAATGTCAATGCAAACTTGCTATCATGAAATTCGATACGGTAAATAGATTACACATTGCCTAGTAATAAACATGAAGACATATTAATAGCTTTTAAAGACTATCATATGATTTGCTTGACTTAGTCTATAAAAAAAATCTCTGACTCTATTTTAGATTTTTCATTTTTCTGATGACATTGTTTAGGTATAATGGATACTTTTGTTCGTCAAGTGTTATTATCTATTATTTTTTTAGATGTTGTATGTATTTTCAAACAGGCTAGACCGAATTTAGAAGACCGCGTAATCATGAGACAATGATTCAGTGCTAGGTTTCGATTTCCAATTTTTTTTGTTTCCGCTGGATGGTTTCCACCTCGGATGAATCGTCTTGAGCAGATTGGTAAAATGCGGGCCATTTCCTGTCGGAACCTGTCTCGACGGAGCTGCGGACCGTTGCAAGGAAGCCGCAAAACTTGGCCAGCTCGTGTTTCGCTTTCCGTCGCTCGTCCTCGGACAGTTTCTCGGTTGAAACTTTTATCAATACTCAAGGTTTACGCCGGCTGCTCGGTCCACTGTTTACACGTTTTCATCGTTTTCATCGTTTTCATGAAAAATCAAAATATCAAGGTTAGTAACAAGTATTACAAGCGTAACAATTAGCCGTCGTGGCTTCATGACAAAAATCGCGTCTTTTGAGGAAAGTACTTAAGTCGAGATTCGTTGGAACATCTAGGCTTAAGGAAAGTCTCACTTTTTTTTACATATTGGCTATACACGGCAGTAATAAGACCTAAAAAACTGTGGATCATTAATCTGGTGGACCAAAGCTCAACAAAAAGTAGGTACTCAATCATTAGCCAGTATACAAAGACTATCAAAGGGGCAATGAGAACAACCCCTCCAAGTGCACTAGAAGCTCTGCTAAACCTATCTCCACTGGAAACATTGATACAAGGAGATGCTAGGAAATCTCATTTAGGCTCCAAAAACAATCAAATTGGATAGGAACCAAACAATTCGGGCATACTAACATTAACAAAATCAGGCAGCCATTCTTAGGTATGGGGACTCACTATACGATCCCGGAAACATTCTTTACAACACCCTATAAAGTCTCAACGGACTATAAAGGAGAGGAAGAACACAGGAGAGCAGCAGATACAATGTATGGTATACAGATGGCTCCAAAACAAACGAAGGAACCGGATCAGGCGTTTTCTGTACAAGCCCAAATATGAGCAATCAAACTCATTAGGGAAGTACACTTCGGTCTTTCAAGTAGAAATATATACCATCAACGCTTGTGCCCTGGAAAATTTTAAAAGAGACTACACTGGAAAAAAAAATCTTCCTAAAATCTGATAGCCAAGCAGCCATTAAAGCATTAGCATATAAAAAATTTACATCAGAATTAGTCGAAATGATAAATGATGGAGTGAGTGTGGTGTTCAATCCTTTTTAAAAAGATAGTTCCTACTCACAGTAAGTTGTTTTGCAACGATCCGGATTTCGAGCCTTTTAGCTCATCAGATTGAAGGACTTCTACAACCACGTCTCTCGACATGAATTGCCAAAGTGAACCCGCTGATACCTCCGTAAAACATCCTCTCAAAACCTAAAGACAAAGTAGACAACTTGGCAAAACTCGGGGTTTACCAACTCAATTGTAATGATTGTGATATTAAATATATAGGACAAAGCGGTAGAGAAATAAAAACACGAGTAAAAGAACACGTGCCTAAATCGAGCAAATTTTCGGAATTTAAGGATCATCTAAAAGAAACAAAACATAATTTCAATTCAAATCTAAATACAAGAGTGTTACATAGTTTCAACAAAGGGAAAGAACTAGATTGGTTTGAGAAATTTGAAATTAAAAAATGTAAAATTGAACATGGTGATAAAATGCATTAATAATAACAGATTTTGATCTACCTCCCATTTTAAATATGTATATAAATAATATCAAACATCCAAATAATTAAACTAATTATTTTAATTGTTATTATTTTTATAGTAATTTAATAATATTAAGTATTTACTAGAATAATATTTATTTGTGTTATAATTTCCGCCTTTCGCACATTCAAATTGAGCGCCATTAAAAAAATCAGCTGCTAATTGGAACGTCGCGTTGGCGGAGGTATCAGCGGGTTCACTTTGGCAATTCATGTCGAGAGACGTGGTAGTAGAAGTCCTTCAACCTGATGATGAGCTAAAAGGCTCGAAATCCGGATCGTTGCAAAACAACTTACTGTGAGTAGGAACTATCTTTTTAAAAAGGATCAGAATTAGTCAGTGAATAGATCCAAATTCTTCAAAACCTGGGGAAACACAATAATCTAACCTGCCAGGGCACAAAAGTAACAGGTAACGAGAAAGCAGACACATTCAAGACCATACATAGGCCCGAACCTATACTTGGGATAACAAAAACAAATATAGAATCCTCCATTGCAGAATGGATCCAAACAAAACACAAAGAGAAGTGGATAAACTCTAGCGGCGCTAGACACAGTAAACATACGATAAAACATCCTCACCAAGACGGGCAAAATTATCGCTGCAATTGGAGAGGACCAAACTCAGAGGAGTGGTTGTTCTAACCGGTCACTTGCATCTGAGAAAACATCTACACAACATGGGTATATACAACTATGATCCCATCTGCAGATTTTGCCATGAGGAGGAAGAAACAGGCACTCATATCATCGTCGAATGCGAAACAACAGCTCAATGGAGATTTAACCTAACGTACGGAAAAAACTTAGGGAATCAAATTGCAGCAGCGACAGTCAATGACTTGATACTTCTAAGAAGAAGGATTGACTCTATTGCACTGAACCAAGGAACCAGGAAGGTAGAGTAAGCCGGACGGCTGCAGTGCCTGGGGAACACAAACTCCTCTTCCTAGTATCCTTATTACTATAACATACCTCACTTTTCTTTAAAGAGATAAGCTGCTTTTCACTAATGACAAAAGTTATTTTACTTAACCCAAAAGGTTAATTTTAGAATACATTCACTTTTTCTACTAAGGTAGTCGTTATCGCCAAACGTACCAACCTCCTACTATCCAGTCCTTACAAGCTAATATCCTCCGAACTCCTGTGAAACGCCCCTTGACACTTTCAAGTCATCTGTTGCTGGTTACTGCTTAATCAGCTGGTTACTGCACAGATGCAAGGATAGCCCAAGGAAGTACCTTAGGTACCAACCTATACCCCTATCTGAAACTTTCTCTACGCCCTATGTGGATGATACCGTCGTCCTTTGATCTCATAAAGATCGATCCCGACATCTCGACCAAAAGTTCCAACTTCCAAATGTCCAATCCTTACTACACTGTGACTTACACTGTCAGTGCTGGTTGGTACTTTCAAGACATCATTGGCTCCTATCCTTACCTTTGCGAATAATAACACTATCCTCCGTTCCATAAAGATCCCGTCATGTCAACCAGAAACCTGCAAACCCATGTCTGATCCCTTGGGCAGTTGTTCAGGCGGTTGAAAATTTGGATATGCCACAAGAATGTATTCCGGGAGCTCCATACGCGACTGAAAGTATTGGGTTGTCCGGAAAATAATGCAGGATTTTAAGTTTTCATTAAAAAAAATCTATATAAAATATTCTGTTTACGTTTACAGGATTACTCATTTGTATGAATGTCAACACTTATTAATCCTCTTCCAAATGATATTGTTTGTTTANCGAACCATCTTCACTGGTCCTATGAGTCGAATGAGATTCAAAAATTTACTTTCTAAGACCATTTTGGACATTCGTTATCCAATTTTGTGGTTCAAGCAGACGTTTCAAGCTCTAACTTGTTCCTTACAATTTGTTTAATATCCTCCCGAACCATCTTCACTGATCCTATGAGTCGAATGTTACCACGCACAATGACCTTAATATCTAATATGTCCTTCAGGACAAAACAGTTACAAGAACTAAAAAAATAAATCATCGAAGGTAGACGTTAACAGTAATAGTAGAAGGTTGACTAGTCTTGTACCGTCCAAATGTAGACATTTAGAACCGTTAGATGGCGTTTGTTCGGATAAAAGGGCACTCGTGACTAAAACACTTCCTTAGGAGTTAAACTAAGGTCGCACCACGCGTAATGCGTTAATCTCGGATAAGAGGTTTTCAGTGTCACGCCAATTTCGCCACTACCATTATCCAACCTGTTTCTTAGACGGATCATTCGTGTACTTTATAGTGGACAGTGGATTTTTTTTTCGGAACCTTCATGATAAAAACTTGTTACAAATATTTTCACTTATTTACTTCCTCTTAATAAATTTGCATCCTTTTGTATTTTAGAAGCAATGGAGAAACTCGTGAACATGTACGGGAATTTGTCGGCTCATAATTTTTATTTGGCCTTTGTGTTTTTTCCAGATTGAGAGAAAATATCAGGGGTTAGAGAATTTCAAGCGCAAAGCCGGGATTAGAACACACGACCGCGTGTGACAAAAACCCTAACGTACACCACGGTCTCCAGTTAAACTATCGATGTTATTCTTGACAATAATTATTGTGCTTAGACGAGCAGATAGTTAATTTTCGTTAGCTTTTTTTGTTTTTATTTTTGTTCCAAATTCAGCATGAAGCGCGTTGGCCGATTCGCGATAGCCTTTCGATGCGGGATCGTATCAAAGTTAAATACAAGCAGAATCAACTGCATGAAAGGAAATCGAAAGATTTTACACAAAATGCTGGAAGTGATTACGGGCTAGATAAGATAAAATTGTACCTATCTAAACTAACATTCGTTGGAACTGATCAACGCAGCGGGCAGTTTGACTTGTAACTTGGACAGTTACGGTTTGATAAATGGATCTTTCGAGAGCATCGTATTTAGGTGAATTTTTATTATTATTATGATTATGATGACTATTACCCTAAGCCTACTATCGTTATATAAATATTGTTTACAATTGAGTGATACGAAGTGTGCTATTAGTGCTAGGTATTAACAATTGTTCACTGTGTTGTGCTTCAGAAATAGGAAATCATCCCTTTGTTCATTCTCTCTCTCTTACTCAATTTTCTCTTTCTCTCACCCTCTTCTCTCATGCTCGTTTCTCGCTTACCTCACTTTCCTGTCGCTCTCTCTCTCACTCTCCCATCTTTCTCTCAGTCTACTCTCTCACTCTCCCTCTCTCTCTCTCCCTCCCTATCATTCTCACGTCTTCCTCTCCTCTCACTCTCCCCCCCCTCTCTCTCTCTTCTCTCTCTCTCTCTCTCTCTCTCTCTCTCCTTTCTCTTTCTCTCCTTTCTCTTTCTCTCACTTTCCCCTTTCTCTTACTCCATCTCTTTCTCCCTATTACTTCATTATTCTTTCCCTTTCCCCCCACTCTCTTTCTCTATCACTCTTACTTTCTCTCCTCCTTTCTCTTTTCCCACTATCTCCTCTCTCTCTCTCTCTCTCTCTCTCTCTCTCTCTCTCTCTCTCTTTCTCTCTCCCTCTCTCTCTGTGTCTTACTCTTATTCTTATTTTATTTTCTAGATTCCTTCCTTTCTTTTTCGTTTTATCCATTTTTTATCTCTATCTATCTATCCATCCATCTGCAAATCAATCAATCAATTCATCCACTTATCTACGAGTAAATGTTTATCTATATCTTACCCTATCATTTTCTTTCTCTCTTTATATATTGATTTATATAATAATGTATTTTGCACTCTATCTTTTTCTCTATATCTTTCTATCTATCTATCCTTCAATCAATTAGTAGCGTCCTTTTTCCGCTCTTGTTCTATTACTATTGTTTGACAGTATAGTGTTTACAATGGGTTATATTTTTTGTACATAAGTTAAAATGTGGTGTGCTAATTGTGTTACGTGTTACGATCGCTTACTGGTATTATTTTACGTCGTGCATTCCCCGCTTTTTTCTTTCTGGGTGGGTACTGCAGCTTCAGAAATAGGAAATCATCAATTTGTTTATATAAAGGCAGTCGGATCGCATTTGCTTCCGCCGGAAACAAAAAAAAAAAAAACAATCTCGCTATCAATTGCCCTCCTATCTCCTGGGCAACTATATGCGATAGTATAGGGTTTTTTTTGTAGGGTCAGAAGAGTCTATTTTGTTTTCTAATTTAAACATTGGAATAAGCTTCTTTTGATTATTCACGCAATTTTTAAAATGGCTGATATAAAGGCCTTTTTTGTTGTTATATTTTTCTTTTTTTATAAACATCTTTCGTAACTTTTAGGATCAATAGTGAGGATTGAAAATCCAAATGCCACCAGTTGTTGATGTACAAACATCCTTACGGGCAAGTGTCAAAAATGTCAACACCAAAAACCCGTTTTGGTCAACAGTTGTGCAATGTTGAGATTTCATTCACCATTTTCTAATTATTCCCGAAAGATATTTCCCAAATTATCTTACGTTATCAATCGTCTTAACTTTTCCAAATGGATATGATTCTTATATTGTAAATGCACTTACTTGACTCTAGATTTACATCAGTTTGAATATTGGAACGGAATTTAAATTTTCACAGAGCAAATTAGATAACTGGCTGTCACAGTATGAAAAATACACTCGTTGGTCTACTGTTATCAGCATTTCGATCAAAAATCTTCTCGAGTAATTTTTTTTCCTTGGCTGTAGATTGGATGAGCATCATATTTCTGGCACACTACGTAAAAGCAAATTTATAATTATAAATTATAATTTATAATTAATGTACATTTAATTTATTACATTACTTAAAACTTGGCAAGCCCATAAGTCAGACGCATTTGGTTAAAATCGTAATTAAGCAACCACTTGCAGTAAAAGTAATTTTTTTAAACAAAAATGAGAAAGTTTATTGAATAACCACAAGCTATTGTAAGAACTAATAAAAAGGGTTGAGTGTGCAGGTGGTGCTTATAAGTGATCTGCTGACTAAACCCGGATATAAACCTACCATAATGCTGACTCGGAGGCTGTGATGAGACACAACCAGCCATTACTTCGATATTGCCATCGACTTACCTTTGCCTGTATGGTACTCGACGACAAGATGCATTTCTATTACAAATCTCCTGTTTGGCGCACATTGCTAAATCTGCTTGGTTATGAAGGTACTTCTTATTAGAATTATTTTTACTATTAGTCTTATTTTAATCTTAATGGTGCAATTGAATGGACAAGATATAAGCAGTAATTGTTTCAATTTTGGTAATTCAGATTAATGTTTTTTACAATTGTTCAAACAGTTTGTCTCCCACGTTAATAAATAAATACCTTTTGTGACAATTCGAATGCTTTCATTCCCATAAAAACGGTTCAGGAAAGTACAACTCGTTTTTAGTTATTAAAGCTTTTATAGATAAATATCCTGGCACTTGATGTCCTAAGCGTGGGTGACTTCGTTATAGCTCAATTGCGTTCATCTTAATGCAACGAAATGTACAGGGTGCCCTTTGAAAATATGTGAAAATACAATATTTCAGAAGGTTGTATATGTCAATTGGCCAAAGTAGATTTAGATTTTTACAGATCTGATTCTATTATAAGTTATATTATGAGCAATCTCGAAAATTTAGTTTTTAGTTATTTTCTTAATTGACTTAATGATTAATGGTGTCTCTAGTCAAAAAGAGGAAACCTGCTTGAAGAGAGGCAACCTTGCGGCCGACATGACAGTGGAAGAACATTTTGCCAGCAGTGTTGCCACGGGTCGGGAATTTTAAAAAAAATATAATGGGGGGATTCCACCGGAGAAACTGAAAATTTACACTTAAAAATGAAATAAAACTATACATATTTTACACTGTTTTAATTAGGACACATTGAGCTTCTGCATGCCGGACACATACGCACCCAAAGAGCCGTCTAATCAAAATCATCTTTGATGATAAAACCTGAAGTAAATTTATAAAGTTTACAAATACGGCTTTTAGGTTTGAACCGTTCCTACAGATTAAAAAAAAATTCCTAACACTCCTGTACTAGCATGACCAGGAATGGAATGAAAATAAACAAAATAATTATTTTCTGTCTAATTAAAAAATGCTGATGAGGTCGACTGCACTCCTGACAATATCGTTTATACTAATTTTCTTAATTGATTTAATTAATGGTTGGTTAATGATCTCGCTACTTAAAGAGTGGCAACACTGTGGCAGGCATCAGATTGGAAGAAAGAACAGTTTTGCTAGCAATGTTGCCACGGCTGGTGTTTTTTTCCCGGTTTAGTTGTAAACGGGAAACTGAGAAAAAATGCCAAGTTAAAAATAAAATAAAAACAACACATTTCATTGAGCCTTTCTCTGCTTGTCGGACACAAGTCCTTCTAATCAAAATCATAATCGAGTAAATTAAAAATTACGCCTCTAATCAAACAGTTGGAAACGTACATAAAGAGTGGCTACATTATTGCAGACAGAGTGGAAGAACCGTGTTTCCAACAGAGTTGCCAGGTGGGGATTTTGTTGAGTGAATTGGGTCGGCACCGGAGAAACTGAGGAAAAATGCCCAATTTTAACATAAAATAGAAACCATAACCAACATATTTCCCTTTCAGAAAATAGTTTTCAACCCTGAAAAAAATTATAACATAGAAAATAATGTATATGTATTTGCAATGATAAAATTATGTTTTACATATGATAGGTTTATGACTTATCTACTAAAGATATTACGCAAAAAACAAATAATGTATTGTTAATAATATCGAGTCCGTTTTTAAAACATTTTGTATTTAAATTTTACGATATCATAACAAAACAATGGCCAAACATAACCCATTCGTTAGTGACATTGGGTCGGGATTGGCGTACTGAAAAAAAAATGTGCCAGTATTGTATAATTAATCTTGTCGTTATGACCTATTAACTCATTTATGCAGGGAAGAAACTAACCTATTCCTAATTTATTATTAGGAAAACGGTAATTTTCTAAAGAATGATCGCTTCCAGGCACGTTGCATTTTTCATAATATCATTATTTTACAGTTAATGACGGCTATTAATCATCATTAGGCGTAGGTCTTTATTTTCCGTCTATAATAAAGTCTAAAAATGCATGCGTGTTTTTCTTGTAAAAGTTGGTTCTTCATGTCCCATCGATTTTAGTCTTAAGAAGGCTTTAAATCGGCCGAAACACTTACAACTTATAGAAACATAAGCTGTTTAATTAAATTTACATTTAGCGATCAATAGTTCAATTGTATGTTTAGTACAGTATATCGTTAAAACAGACATTGTCCTATATTTAGTCTGCCATTTAAGAGAAAACGAAAGTTAAATATGCAAACTCGATGATGTTAAAATTTTTCAATATTTTGAGCGTACGATTTTGATGATTCATCATGCTTAATTATTGAACAGTACGGATCAAATTTCTGGGTCCGGAAAGTAGCGTTTTGTATTCGCTCCTGTTTTCGGCTGTTTTGGTAGATATTATTTCCCACGGTTTAAAACCGTAAATACGGGGCAGTAAGTGTTGAAATGTCTGAAGATGCTGTGAACCGAGAAACTCGCCTGACAGACAGGCTAGGGAAATTTATTTATTTAGCATTGCTAATTTACATTTGACATATGTATTTACATTTTAGGCAAAGTTGACGATGTGAAAAATGGTGAATGGGATTAATGTATGGAATTCTTTTTTTCCTGGGCGAAATATATTTCCCAAGTTTAACTTAATAAAAAACACAAAAAGAAAGAATAATCTAATAAAACCCATAAAAAAAGAGAGAATAAATATTGTGAACATCTCTTTCTTTAAAACATTAAAAAACATAGATGGTATGAAATGTAAATGTGTAAATTAAAATTCCTGTATATTTGAGAATTATTTTCAAATTAATCCTTTTTCAGTAAAACTTAACCTTTTTTAATATCAAGTTAACCCTTTTTAACATAAAATCAACCATTTTAATTTCGTATTAAATTTTTTTAAATTTCAAGTTGATCCGGTGTTACTTTCAAATTAACTGTTTTTAACTTCGAATTAACCTTTTTAATTTTAAATAAACATATCTTTTATTTCAAATAAACTCTTTTTAAATTCATATGGACGTTTTTTATTTTAAATAAACCCTTTTTAACATCGAATTAAGGTTTTTATTTAAAATTAACGCTTTTTAACATCAATTATCCTATTTTCAATTTCAAATTAACTGTTTTTAACTTCGAATTAACTTTTTTAATTTCAAATGAACACATCTTTTATTTCAAATAAACTCTTTTTAGATTCATATGGACGTTTTTTTTATTTTAAATAAACCCTTTTTAACATCAAATTAAGGTTTTTATTTAAAATTAACGCTTTTTAACATCAATTATCCTATTTTCAATTTCAAATTAACTGTTTTTAACTCCGAATTAACTTTTTTAATTTCAAATGTACACATCTTTTATTTCAAATAAACTCTTTTTAAATTCATATGGAGGTTTTTTATTTTAAATAAACCCTTTTTAACATCAAATTTAGGTTTTTATTTCAAATTAACGCTTTCTTAACATCAAATTAACCTTTTTAATTTCCAAATAACCATTTTCGATCTCAAATTGACTTTTAAAAAAAATTCCAATTAACCTTTCAACCCCCCCCCCTCCCAAACCTTCAACGTAACCACATGTAAATTTCAAATAAACCATTTTTAACGACAAATTAACACTTCTTAATTGCAATTTAATCCTTTTATTTAAAGCATTAAAAAAAGATGTGAAATATAAGCATGTAAAGAAAAATGCGCGTATATTTGCGAATTTTTTTCAAAATATAAAGTAGAATTTAGAACACCACGTAAAAATTAATTACAATCATAATAAAAAGTGATATACAATTAAATAATGATTCTTAGAATTTTATATTAGGACAATCGAATTAATAGAAGAATCATTTGTTTTTATTCACAATTTTATATATTTTGGAATTTTAATTCCAATTAATGTTCATGTGGTTTTTCATATAAGATCCCATATTGTATTTTTTTTAAATTCTCAAATATACGGGAATTTTACTTTAATTTTACCTTTTTAATTTCACATTATCTCTTTAATTTCAAATTTACACTTTCTTTAAACCATTAAAACAACTTAGGAGATGGTATGAAATTTAAGTATGCAAAGTAAAATTCCCGAATATTTGGGAAATGGATTAACATATTCGCACGCTTATGCGCAAAATATGCGGAAGCTACATTGCCCACCCACTTGGCAGACTTTTTTTTTTCTTGTCTGCCCTTAAAATCCATCTTGGGGACCGCGGTGGTCGAGTGGTTAGGGCGTCCCATTCGTAATTGTTTATTATTTATCCTTTAGTTTTTAATTGCCACGCTTGCAGTCTTGGGTTGCGACCCTGCACATCACATGGCTTTTGAATTGAGAATAGTATGAAAGAAGTATTGTATGGTGTGGTTTGACCCTCGTCCGCGTACCCAACGGATAGTTGCACTTCACGCCCTCCTGTTTGACAGGAATAACTTTTAAAGTCCATCTTGTACTCAGCTCGAGCGAAAAAACGTTCAAAATACGAAGCAGCTATTTAGGACGATCGTAGGATGTTTTTTTTTTTTACCAGAAAGACATTGCAGGACTTTAGTCGTTCTGCCTCATCCTTTTTCATCTGACCTTTCACCGTCAAATTTTGTCCAGAAAAAATTTGGTTCCACTTGGTCGACAGCCAAATGCTTTGAGATGATCGCTCAGAAAGGTTTTGAAAGACATATAACAATAAAATGCCCCGGACGACGACACTGCAACAAACTATCAATTGATTCAATTCGTTTGTGGCTATTTATTAATTGACTTTTTCTTGACAAAACACCACGGTAAATCACACTTTTGTTATTTTTAACTTTTGACTTATTGTATAGATATTTAGCTTGAAAATGACAGGTTAGAACGCGTAGTGGTAATATGTACACAGCTTGATTATAATCCAATTGAACAGATAACCAAAATTCAATTATGCGGATGTGTACCCTGAATTTATTTATCACAAACCTTTTTTTTCCTTATGCTTGTAATCGCGTTCTTACATTTATCTCAATTCACGTTCCTTTCTGATTAATTTTTTTGTCGGAAAATGACGTTGCAATCGACACGTACTATCGTACAAAAAAGCTGGTCTTGATTGTAAATAAATCAATTGATCCCTTTCAGTTCCATATCACATTTCAATCCTAATCGAACTGGGACAGATAAAACATGGATATAATAATAGAAATCGACGATGAGCAACGTGAGTTTAAGTTATTATTTACTTATTAATTATTTTTTCTACAAACTATCTTCTGGTTGGTATGAAATTAATTTCATCCCCGCCTTTCAACCACCCGAGATCCAGTTGACTTAAAACATTTGTAACCGTTGTTATTATTTTATTTTATCTCAGTCGACCCAGTTATCAGGAGATGCTTGAACTAGATTTTTTTTTCCGGCTAGTTGTTGCACTTCTTATCTCAGCGCCTTGAGAGATCATTCCACCCAGTAAACCTTGAAAAACATTGAAGCGTTTTAGGTGTGAAAGAACTAAGATTATTTAGACTTACCTTCGGCTGAAATGCGACGATTATATTCTATTTTGAACTATTTTAAGCACCTCGTATGGGGATCGTGCCAGAACTTGGTCTACTTCTTTTCATGAATGGGCGAGATTCATTTTTGGCGGAAATTTTCTACCCTTTGTCAAATAATATTTTATCAACCAATATAGCTCTTTTCCGTCAAATTACCCCTTTCAAAAAAAAAACCCTAAGATGTGTAAGCACAAGTGAAATTACTGCCTTTTGGAAACAAATTTTTTAAAAATTGCGCTCTTAGAAAATTATAAGTTTTATAAAATTAAATACAAAAACAAATTCTTCTTCTTTAAATTTGACATAATTTTTCAAATTTGAAATTAACCCTTTTTCACATCAAATTAACCTCTTTTAATTTCAAGTTAACCCTTTCAAACAATCCTAGGGGTGTGAATTGTAAGCACGTAAAGTAAAATTCCTGCATTAAAAAATAAATTAATTGGGCTCTTAGAAGACCGAAGGAAAATTAGATAAAATTAAAACCAAGTGATTTTTTTTAAATTACATACTTTTAAACATTTCAAATTAACCAATTATAACTTAAAATTAACCCTTTTTAATTTCAAGTTAACCCTCTCAAGAAAAACAATAAAAATAAAAAATCCGTGGAATATGAAATATAAGGGAGCAAAGTAAAATTCCTGCATTAAAAAATAAATTAATTGGGCTCTTAGAAGACCGAAGAAAAATTAGATAAAATTAAAACCAAGTGATTTTTTTTTAAATTACATATTTTTAAACATTTCAAATTAACCCATTTTAACTTAAAATTAACCCTTTTTAATTTCAAGTTAACCCTCTCAAGAAAAACAATAAAAATAAAAAATCCGTGGAATATGAAATATAAGGGAGTAAAGTAAAATTCCTGCATTAAAAAATAAATTAATTGGGCTCTTAGAAGACCGAAGGAAAATTAGATAAAATTAAAACCATGTGATTTTTTTTAAATTACATATTTTTAAACATTTCAAATTAACCCATTTTAACTTAAAATTAACCCTTTTTAATTTCAAGTTAACCCTCTGAAGAAAAACTTAATAAAAATAAAAAATCCTTGGAATATGAAATATAAAGGAGTAAAGTAAAATTCCTGCGTTTGAAAAATGAATTGATTATAAATTTAATTGATTTCTTAGAAAACCACATGAAAATTAGTTGAAATTAAAACTAAAAGTTCTTTGAATTTGACATAATTTTTACTTAGCCAGGAAAAAATTTTCCCAAAACTATAGTATTAAATCAATTGAGATGAAAAAGCTAGAGCCACGAGCGAGATTCGAACTCATGACCTTCGGCTCAATACCCGTCTGCTCTAAACACTTGAGCTCTCGTGACTTCGATCTTCGATCCCCTCTGACACCAGCTCCTTTCAATATCGGGGTTCAAGTCTGGAGAACGGGCTGGCCAGGCTTAGACCCTGATGTTATTCTTTTGAAGGTACGTTTGTTCTATGCGAGCAACATGCGGAAGGGCATTATCGGGCATTACAATAGTGCTGATTTCATCGAGGATAAGCAACGCATTATGTTCCAAAATTTCATCCACATAGGGAGTGGCCGTCAAAGACCCTCCACAAACCACAACCAACTATACACGACTCTCGATCCATCATTCATGTTGAAAAGGTTGGCTATGGGAAAAATTACATTTCATTTCGCCTTCTCAACACTCTTTCACGCCCATCTGGCAAAGCAAATCTACACTCACCTGTAAAAAGTACAGCAGACCAATCGTCAACGACCAATGGCTGTGTTCTCGAGCAATTGCGAGCCGTCCAACTCGGTGTGTTCTGGTCAATTCTGGTGCTCTTGCTGGTCGAAAAGCCATCAGACCCCATACTGATTTAATCTTCTTCGAGCAGTGCGTTCAGAAATTTGGACACCTCGAACTTCCTCAATCGCTTGAACAAGAGTAAGGTGCCGGTTTCGCAAAACTCTCAAAGTCAAAAAACGGTCATCCTGCGGTTGTCTTACCCTAGGGCGTCCATAACCGGGCCTTCTATGGTAGGACACAGTTTCTCGAAAACGTCTAACCTCGCAGTGATTCGTAGGGAACTCAGCTGGCAATACGCGGAGACGCATACCTGATGGAACGTCCATCATCAATAAGTGCCACACCACGTGAAAAATCCTCAACACTAAACGGCATTTTTAAGTTTAAAAATTGAAATTAAAAAAATAAAGATAAAAACTAAACAGTTTATTGCTTCAGAATTCAAATGAGACGGAATAAACATGTTCAATTCCGTAAAATGTAAACATTGAAAAATTCTTTATACTTGTTTTGGATTAAGGATTAGTGTGTTTACCTCTAATTGATATTCTTTTTTGCCTGTCAGTGTGTATATTACGCCTGTCCAAAGTCGTCGCACTAATCTCTTGTATAAAGTTGAGCTGTAACGGTCAAAGCATATTTCTGTCCTTAAAAGTCTTCATCGTCAGTCTTTAGTCTTGGTATAGTCAAGTATCTCACTAGAGTGGAAGTCTAAAACTCTTATCGTTGAATAATATTTTTTCTGTTGTATTATCTTAGCCATCAGAGGTGAAATATAGGCCTAAAGCTGGGCAATTGATAAAATATGTGACAGCTGACTGTCAAAGCCCTGATACTCCCTACCCGTTCTAAGTTAAAACTTTGAAGGTCAATAGAATGCTTATCATTACAAAGAAAGAAAAAACACTTCATTGTCCAATCGGGTTTTGAAATCAGAAAATTAAGATTAGGACAAAGGAATAAACAATTCCAACTAATTAAAAGCCAAATTAAGCTTTTTTTTACTTCAAATTAACGTTTTTATCTCGATTTGATAATAGAACCATTTGTTTTGATATTTAATTTTAAACAACTTAATTGTAATTATATTTCACATTTATGTGGTATGGTAACAGACTGTTTAAAAGAAATTCTCAAATTTAAGCTTTTTTAACATCAAATACCTTCAAATTAAGCCCTTTTAAGTTCATATTAACCTTTTGTGTGTGAAATGTGAGTATGTAAATTGTAAAGTACAATTCCCGTGTACTGAAGAGATTTTTTTAAAAATATAAAATACGTGGGCTCTTAGAAGACCATATGAAAATCAATTATAATTTAAATTAAAGATTATATAATATTAAATATAAAAACAAATCATTCTTCTTTTAATTAAAATGTTTGATAATTGTACTCTTAAAAACCATAAGAAAATTAATTAATAAAATTAAAATAAGGTATAAAAATAAAGATTTTAAATTGAGAAATTGGACAAATTGTAGATTTTAAGAGCCAAATTAGTTTATAGTTGAAAAATGTCAAGTATTTAACTTCAACAAAATTGTTGGCCTTAGTCAAGTCGCTGCTGTACCAAAAAAATGTTCTACGGATGCATGACCTAAGGTTCGTCAATGAAAACGCGCGTGAAAAGATTAGATACAATACAAATGCAAGCGTCAAAACTGGTAACAGGCGTGTTCAGAACGAAACCCCTTAGAAAGTATCTGCATTGAATCTGTAGTCCTCCTCATGCTTTAAAGAGAAGAGCAACTCTAAAATATTATTCGAGCTGATGGGCAAAGCCTTTTTCTTCATGAAACACTTTACGACCCTGCATCTAGTGAAAGATATTCAGTGTCTTTGCGGCTGGCGGAGTCGAATTGAGCCAGATGAAACCGAAAGGATGCCGGAGACAGCGCCCTGGACTCTTCCCATGTTTACCGTACGGTGGGATATGGTCAAATATAAGAAAAGTGACACATCACCATATATGTACAAGAGCGAGTTCCACGCCCGAACAACGAAGTACCCTGACGCTAAACCCATCTTCACATATGGGTCAAAGACGCCAGAGGGTGTTGGCTGCGGTTGGACATGGGATGGGCGGTCGGACTAGTTTCCCGACTTCGAGCGTGTACACCGCAGAATTGAATATCATATCGCTTTGCACTGAGCGTAATACATCGAAAACAGGAAAAGATATTTATAAAATGTCCTGCTGGTCTGGATTCCCGGCCATGTAGGGATAGCCAGGAATGAAGAAGTAGTCAAAGCGGCTAAAGAGGCCGCATCAGCGCACGGACCCAACCTGTCCGCTTAGCAGATGTGTTAAAATTAATGAAAAATAATTTAAATGAAAAATGGGAAAATCGCTGGGCACGGACTGGCGTTGGTCCATGGTCCATGGATGCCGGGTCGAGAAGGGAAAGGGCCATACTTACCAGGTTACGCATAGGTCATGCTTACACATGGGCACTTGCTGCGGGGAAAGAGACCGCGTCGAATGCTCATTCTGTACTAAAAGCTTGCAAGATGAACTACCGAGTCCCAGTTGATCCATCAGTGGGCATGATCGCTGTTTCAGTAGCTCAAGGATATAAGAATTTTTAGATGTACATAGTATGTTTTTACGTGTTAGGTTTTGTGTGTTGGTGAAAATGTAAATCATTAGCGTGAAAGAGGTATCCCCTACCTCCAGGAAGATTGATTACCCTGGAGTGGAATGTGTTGTTTGAAGAGGGAATGTATTTATTAGCATGAATGGGGTGGGTTCAACCTTGCTCGAGGAATATCGAGTACTCTGGGGTAAGTAATGTGAACGAAGTCTAGTGAATATATATAATTTATTAGCTGGGGTAGTGCGAATGAATGTGTGAAAGTAATTTATTAGCGTAAATGGAAGGGCTTATCCCCAATTACCCCGAGGAATATCGTGTACACTGGGGTAGTGTGAATGAATGTGTGAAAGTAATTTATTAGCGTGATTGGACGGGTGTATCCCTAATAATCCCGTGGAATGTCGAGTACTCTGGGGTAGGCAATGTGAACAAATGAGGTGAGTATATATAATTTATTAGCGTGAATGCCATGGGCTATCCCCACTTACCCCAAGGAATATCGTGTACACTGGGGTAGTGTGAATGAATGTGTGAAAGTAATTTATTAGCGTGAATGGACGGGTGTATCCCTAATAATCCCGTGGAATGTCGAGTTCTCTGGGGTAGACAATATGAACAAATGAGGTGAGTATATATAATTTATTAGCGTGAATGCCATGGGCTATCCCCAATTAACCCGAGGAATATCGTGTACTCTGGGAGAGTGTGAATGGAGTTACACGATATTTGGAAATATGGCAAAACGAGCGAAAATTCGAAAGGTTGTAGATTGAGATCATGAGTTGGTGTCCGATTAGGTCGATATTACGATAGCTCAAGTGTTTAGAGCAGCGGTATTAGGTCTTGGGTTCGAATCCCGCTTGTGACACTAGCTTTTTTATCTCAACCAAGACCTTAGATAAAAAAGAATAATTAATTAAAGTAATTTATTAGCGTGAATGGAGGCGCGTATCCCTAATATCGAGTGCTCTGGGGTAGTATGAGTGCTAACCGCCAGACTATCAGGTTTTTATCTTGTTTTTATTTATTTGTGTTATTTTACCGACAATTGGCGAGGCCCGGACGTCCTTTTTATTTTTTACTTTAACGTTTTACCGACGATATTTTATCTATGTATTGAACTATTGAACCAACTAAAAAATTTGTAAAAATATTTGTGAGATGAAAGAATAGAAGGACGATCATTTTTTAAGTTTTTTTTATATCACAAGTTGAATCTTCTGGCTTCAGAATGAATAAGCGAATTATCTAATTCTCCTTTCGATATCATCACCAATTTAGATATTTAAAAAAATAAACAAATTTTAGTCAGATTTTGAGACAATACCTCTATATAAAAACATCCAGGCCCATTGAATTTGTGCGACGAGTGAAGTATAAATATGGGAAAATATTTATTAAATAAACGGTTGTTAACTGTCGTCAATGAAAGGGCTCTTTTGATATCGGAGGGGCTTTGATTGCTCACCCGCCTCACTCAATTTATTAGCACAATTTCCACTGCTTAGTGTTAGTTAGATTGTGCACGACAAACTGAAGGGAGGATTTAAAAAAGACCGACATATTCAAACACAAAGGGACCATCTACATTCAACGAGATAAAGCACATTTTTTATAATTACTTTGTTTAAGAAGCGTTAACGAACTTACACAAGGTCGTAGTGGGAACCTGATGAAGAAGTCAATGGATTTATATGCAAAACAATGCAGAAATGTCAAGACTTCCGATGAAAGAAACATCCTGTTTGAATGTTTTATTTTAGAAGAAACACTTTATGAAAATTCAAGTTAAAAAAGTTCATTACTGTTGAGTAAAGCTACTATAGCTTTTTTCAATCAAATAAACCCTTCTTAAGTTCCCCTTTTCAATTTTAAGTATTAAAAAACCATGAGACGGTATGAAATATAAGAATGTAAAATAAAATTCCCGTTTATTTGTGAATTCTTATAAGAACATGAAAATTAAAATTTATATGATTTATTAAAACAAATAAAGTTAGAAATTATATAAAATTAAATGATTCTTCTTAGTATGAAATTTAAAAAAAAAGTATTTTATAAGCGAAATTATTTTATATTTTAAAACAATCTGGAATTATTAGAAGAACCATTTGTTACAGTTATGGTTTTATATTTAATTTTGTATAACACATACGTTTTTTAGTTGGTCCTATTTAACCAAAGTAATGATTTAAATATAAAATAAGTATTTTATAAACGAAATTATTTTATATTTTAAAATAATCTCGAATTATTAGAAGGACCATTTGTTATATTTATAGTTTTTTATATTTTATTTCATATAACCCATATGTGTTTTAGTTGGTCCTTTTTAACCAAAGTAATGATTTAAATTGATTTATCATCACAACCACTTTATACATAAATTATAAATCAGTTTAAATTTTATATAATTTAATTTTAATTGCAATTAATTTTTATGATAATTAAACATAAAAATAAAGAATTCTTTTTTTTATTTGGGAATTTAAAAAAATATAAATGGGTTCCTATATAAAAATAAAACATTCTTTTGAATTTGAGGGTTAAAAAAATAAAATGGGTGTTTATCAAAAATAGCACATGAAAATTCAGTTCTATTAAAATTTAAAGTTATTTAAAATAAGTTGTTTTAATTCGAGAAGTTTTTTAAAATGTAGGATTGGTTCTTATCTAAAATAAGACATGAAAATTATTTCCGATTAAAATTAAAAGTCATATAAAATTACATATAAAACAAATGGTTCTATTAATTCTACTTTTTAATTTTTACATACAAAATAATGCGTCTGTAAAATTGATATTTTATATTCTGGAACTTAAATAAGACTCCTTTACTTTCCTATTTAATTTTGTAACTTTTAATTCTCAGTTGTAATTAAATTGCGCATGGTCTTAGGAACCCCAGTTATTTTAGATTTGAAATAATTCTAACGATAAAGACAAGAATAAAAAATCGCAATTATTACTTTACATGCTTATATTTCATACCATTTCATAATTTTTAAATCCTTTTAAGAAGTTAATTTGAGATTAAAAAGGGTTAATTTAAAGTTAAAAATGTTAATTTGGAGTTTAAAAGGTTAATTAAAAGTTACAAAGGATTAATTAAAAAGGGTTAATTTGATGTGAAATTAAAAAAAGTTTCATTTGAAGTTAAAAAGTGTTAATTTGCCGGAAAAAAGAGCTACTATGAAATTAACCAAAAGTTAATATGATGTTAAAAAGAGTTAACTGGACGGAAAACTGCTATCTTTTTAATTTGTGTAAATGTAGTTGGGTGTTTTTTTCCTTTTCCATTTCGATTCGTTGAGATTTCTCCTTACTACTTAAACCTTCATCTGTTGTGCCGATCTCGCATGCTGGATTTCCATGAAGAATTTAGTTTCTTTTATTAAATAGAGAATTCTTCTCAGAGGTCAATGAAGGTTTTGCCTAGTTAACACAGTCTTTACTATCGGTGTAGTTTTCATCGACCGTGAAATTCATATTTTTCTTTCAATCCAAGTCGCCCAATCAAATCAAATTATAGGAAGTCACGGTCCATTTCCAACATTTTATTAACAGCCTATGTTTCGGCCCTCGTGCGGCCATCATCGTGGGAACTTGTAGAGAAGGAAACTAAGTTGTTTTTTTGCTGAATAATTTCGTCATTTACCTTCCCCTATTGCAGTAAGTGAAAAATTTCTATCACTTCAATTGACCCAAGAATTGAAGGTCTGACTGACCCAGCATGATCAATGACGTTGAAACCACGGAGAAATCATAATTCAATTTGGTCAGACCTCTGAGTTCTTAAATCGATTGATTTGTTTACCAATAATCACGAAGAGCTCGTTAACGGTTTTCTAAGCATTCTTTCGTATATAATTCATAGTAAGTAGTTTATAAATGTCATATCATACAAAACTCATTGATTTCCATGCATTAAATTAAGGCGTAATGTATTAGCGATTGGGCAATATTTTAAAAAAAATAGACTAGCCCATGGTGATGATAGTGAGCAGCTTTCTGGTTTATTGTACTGTTCCTATTTTATTCATTTTTCTCAAATATTATCTTAACAAGTACATATTAGGTACGATTGTCTTTGCTGCATTTCCATTTCCCAGGTCTTTCTGGATATTCTAGATCTCCATGGAGTGGTTGCTTCTCAGATGCCAGTGATCGGTGTAACGGTATCACTTTTCTAATTTTGCCCTGTTAAACTGTAACAATGTGCTCCTTAAACTACGATGTTACTATGTCTGTCACGTGTAGAGTGTTGCGTCGTAACATACTGAATGGAGAAGTTATGAGGGGTTAGGGACAGGTTAGGTTATGTTGGGATAGGTAGAACCAGTTAAAGGAAGCGGTTAGATTAATCCTTTTTAAAAAGATAGTTCCTACTCACAGTAAGATGTTTTGCAGCGATCCGGATTTCGAGCCTTTTAGCTCATCATCAGGTTGAAGGAGTTCTACAACCACGTCTCTCGACACGAATTGCCAAAGTGAACCCGCTGATAACTCCGCCAACGCGACGTTCCAATTAGCAGCTGATTTTTTTAATGGCGCTCAATTTGAACGTGCGAAACGCGGAAATTATAACACAAATAAATATTATACTAGTAGATACTTAATATTATTAAATTACTATAAAAATAATAACAATTGAAATATGTACATATTTAAAATGGGAGGTAGATCAGAATCTGTTATATTATTAATGCATTTATCACCATGTTCAATTGTACATTTTTTAATTTCAAATTTCTCAAACCAATCTAATTCTTTCCCTTTGTTGAAACTATGTAACACTCTTGTATTTAGATTTGAATTGAAATTATGTTTTGTTTCTTTTAGACGATCCTTAAATTCCGAAAATTGGCTCGATTTAGGCAAGTGTTCTTTTACTCTTGTTTTTATTTCTCTACCGCTTTGTCCTATATATTTAATATCACAATCATTACAATTGAGTTGGTAAACCCCGCTTTTTGCCAAGTTGTCTGATTTGTCTTTAGGTTTTGAGAGGTTAGATTAGGTAGGGTTAGGGAGAAAGAAGGGATTATCCTGTTTAACTGCAGCTATGTGTTTCTTTAGCTACGATTTTACTATGTCTGTCATCTCTAGAGTTTGGTGTCGAACCAGTCTTAATGAGGAGTCATTAGGGTTAGAGACGGGTTAGGTTATGTAGGGTCAGGGTGAAGGACGGGGTTTAGGTTAGGTATGGTTAGGGTGAATAAAACTTTAGAAAAGTGAGGAAACTTTAACCTTACGAGTTGAAATCAGGCCAATACAAGCCGGTGTCCCACAAGGGAGTATCCTTGGTCCTATCCTTTATACCATCTATACTGCTGATCTACCTACCAATACCATCATTACCACCTACGCGGATGATACCGCTCTAACTTGAATCCTACCCAAGCTACCTCTAATATCCAAGAACACCTTGAGCTCATCGAAGGTTGGTGCAAAAAGTGGAGGACAAGATTAAACGGAGAAAAGTGCATCCAATGTACGTTCACTTTGAAAAAACAGTCTTTCCCTCCACTATACATCAACAATGAAGGGATACCGACTTCCACTCAAATCAAATACCTAGGACAATACCTTGACAGCAGACTGACGTGGAATCCCCACATAAGACTTAAAAGACAACAACTCAACAGAAGACTTGGACAATTACGCAGACTACTAGGACCAAAATCCGGGTTGACCATCAGCACTAAACTGACCTTATACAAGACTTTATTGCGACCACTTTGTACATACGGTGTGGAACTGTGGGGTTCCGCCAAACCATCTAATATCCAGCGTATCCAGTCCTTCCAATCAAAAGTCCTCAGACAAATCGTCAAAGCTCCTTTTTACGTCTCTAACCTCACTATCCACAAAGACCTCAACGTTCCTTTTGTCCACGAACTGATCCATTTCCGATTCCAAAAATTTCATACCAACCTATCGATCCATACTAACCCTACCGCTAGAGCCCTCTCCACATATTCCCATACCGGGAATCCACCACGTCACCTAAAACGACGATGGCCCCGAGATCTCCTTGATCTATTAAAATGAGTGCTGGCCTGGCTTATGGCATGCGTCCTCCGGGTGCAGCGCTGGCATCAGTGTTAGTGCTGTGACCGAGCGGTGAACAATATACATTGTGATCACATTTGTATTATGTACAAGTATGTATAGGCTACAAATAAATAAATTTAAAAAAAAAACCTTACGAGTTACCTAAGGATGCTGCAGCTTCTTCCTCTAAGCAGGATCTATGTATCTTCCGCCATTTCCTATATTTGAGTCGGCATATCCTGTTAAGTCTTGGATTCTCATTTTTTCCTTCTTTTGTCGCCCTCTATCCTTGGCTGTTGTTTTGTCCCCCTCTCTATCTTTGGCTATTGTTCCATTAGGTATGGGTTTATATCGGTCCGTTGAATTTTAACAAAAGGGCTTCTTAGTGACCCATCTGCCCTGCCAAGACACGGAAACAATTCGTGAGACAAAATCCTGTGGCTTATGAAAATATTCCACCCAGTACAATTTTACCAGTTCAAATTTCGAACTATCTGTATAATGATGTGAACGAAGGGACGATTTTAGTACAGTTTGTAGATATTCTTTTTATATTTGCAATTTTTATATCATCTAGGTTCTTACGAGCTAGTCACCCCAAACTTGATTACTAATCTGTGTCGCTATCGTTGAATATAAAATGCATCTGTTCACCGATAATATTATTTAATTCGTTCCAGATTGTGAGCCAAGCTTCGGTTATCAACGGAAATCTTAGCAATATCTTTGATAACTTTGTTCGGCTTTGAAAAGTATCGCTGATTGCTTATTTAGGTCATTCAGGATACGCTATAATTTGGAATTTCGCGATTACGTTATGAAAACAGGATTATATAGCTTTTCCCGTTAAGTTAACCATTTTTTAGTAAAAAATATATTTTTTTTTAAATTTCATGTTAACGATTTTTAATTTCAAATTAACTTTTTTAAATTTCAAATTAACCCTTGTTAACTACAAATTAGCCTTTTTTTATTTTAAATTAAACCTTTTTTATAGCATTAAAAAACTAAACAAGAATAATAAGAAAAATTCCTGTATTTGCGAATTATTTAAAAATGTAAAATATAATTGGGCTCTTATAAGACCATATAAAATTAATTACAATTAAAATTAAAAATTATATTAAATAGAATTAAATAGAAAAATAAAGGATTGTTCTATTAATTCGATATTTTCAAAAAATATTTATTTTAAAGACCAATTAATTTATGTTTAAAAACTATTTTTTTATATATTTAATTGTGTATGACATTAATTGAATTAGTAAATTAAATCATCTGTAAAAGTTTAAAAAAAAATATTTTTCTTAACAAATTTTATGTTTAAAAAAAATTATCAGATAGAAAAATCCTTTTTTATTTAATTTTATACAGCTTTTAATTTTAATAGTAATTAATTTTCATGTGGTATTTCAGATAAGAACCCATTTTATATGTTGTACAATTTCACAGAATTAAAAAACAGAACCCTTTATTGTCATATTTAATTGCATATCCTTTTTAATTTTAGTTGTAATCAATTTTCTCGTGGTATTTTAGATTAGAATCAATATTCTATGTTTTACAATTTTACAAATTTAAAAACAGAACCCTTTATATATATTATTTTATCATTGTATATTGTATTCTATCATATCATATTTCATATCATTTTTAATTTTAATTGTAATTAAGTTTCATGTGGCCTTGTAAAAATAATTGTTATATATTAAATATAAAAATAAAGGATGCTTCTTTTGTAATTTCTGGTTTTTTAAATAAATAAAATGGATTCTTATCTAAAATACCACATGAAAATTAATTACAATTCTTTTCAATTAATTAATCATTAAGTAAGATAAACTGTCACGAGCGGAATTCGGAGTTGGTGGATCAAAGTCACGATAGATCAAGTGGTAGAGCAGCGGCGTATTTAGCCGAAGGTCGTGGGTTCGAATCCCGTTCGTGCGCTGACTTTTTTATCTCAATCAATACCTTACTTAAAGATTAATTAATTGAAAATAATTTATTTTCTCAATCGGACCACCTATTAAACCTAATCGAATTAATTACAATTATGTTTTATAAACTAAATATGAAACAAATAAATGGTTCTTGTAATAATTCGAGATTATTTTAAAGTATTTAAAAAAATCTCAAACTAATAGAATTTTTAGACTATTTATACTAAAAACTAATTGATTTTACATTTAATTTTATATAAGTTTTCATTTTATTTGTAAATAATTTTCATACTTTCTTATAAGAATAAATAGAAAATTGACTTTACATACATACATTTCGTAAGTTTTTTTTTAAATTTTTTAAAGAAATGGTTAAATCTTAATTTTACGAAGGTTTAATTTGAAGTTAAAAATTGTGAATTTGACGAAGAAAGCTACATATATGAAACTTCGTGTTAACTAGGAGCCGTGTTGTTGAATAATGTAGGACTTCTTTTCCCCCTCATGGTCATTTTCGCCAATCTCCTCTCATTCCGACACTGAATAAGTATGAGTTTGAAGAAGGCAGTGTACCCAATTGTGCAGCGACAGCGGAAAGTTTTCCAATTCGGTGGACAAGTTAAAATTTCAAAAGGTCCTTTTGAAACTTTTCTCTTGACGTTTGGAGAGATGGCGTGGATCGAAAATTCCCGTCGTGCTCACCTATCTTTTTCGTATTGACTAGATGATTCTCACATAAATAAAATTAATCCGTTCGCAGATAAATGTTAAAGCCAGTAGAACTTCAAAGTTAAGAGATTCGCGATTAGGCGAAAGCAGCTCGAAAAGACTTTTAATCGTTGATTGAAAAATGCGTTGGGGATTCACCTTTATCCGGTTTTTTCATGTTTCACTTCCTTCACTTTTTGGATCAGATTCTGTTCGAGAATTATGTTCGAAAAGACGAGTTCATAAAATGCAAAGGCGCCTACATTAAACGGTTTTGTTTTAAAGATAGTTGGACAAGATACTTGGACCCTTGAGCGTTCAATGTTAACACAGTTATTACGGACATCCCGACATGCATTAGCAGGACGTTTAATCAATTCGACCTTACATGTTAGAATGAAAGATGTTATTTCATCCTAAAGTTGTTCGAGGGATTCCTGTTAACGGAAATGTATGAACAGGCGGCCTTTACAATTTGGACCTCGTTGAACACGAACCGTACCTGGGTTCGCCGCACCACACAAACAGACCGAATCGTTGAAAAATAACACAGGTAAAATTCCGTCTCTGCACTTAGATATTTCATACACGGTTTGAAGTACAAAAACCGAGATTTCTCTTGGTCGTTCCTTTCTCGTCCAACTCTGCGTTTGTCCGGATGTCCCCGCTGGCTGTAAACGCAGGTATCGATAACCATGCAAACCTATATGTTATTGAATGGAACAATAGTAGAACAGTAGTAGAATATTCTTGAAAATCCGCCCCCTCCCCCTAAAAAAGCGGGTTTTTTTCGACCTACCAATATTTCGAGCCCAAATCAATTACGGAGTCCGTATTATTGAGTTAAACTCGTGCGATATTTGCTCTCATCTCTCAAGTGACTCTTTGAAACCTCGTGATTTTAATTCCCTTAAATGAACACGCCTGTTCTAACAGTCCTCTAGATTAAGACTCATTTCAGAAAGGAATATGAAAAAACTAGAGCGTAAAAATATAACAATAACCTGGATTGGGTCAGCCTTCATTTCGAACCGATATGGACTTTCTTTTTGCTAAAACGGAATTCCTTTTCTAATGGAATTTTAATAGGCACTTGTTGAAACAACCTGCGTGAAATAGACGGTTAGTTCAATAGGGATTTGAACGTTATTTACGCGTATCCGTTGTGAGGACAAATTGCCTGAACGAGTTCGAGTTTTAAATTCCCTGCGACGAATCGATTCTACGGTATGTATAGTATCGTTCTATGCTGCTCATACGGCCATGTGATGGTTTAACCACTGAAGAAAAAAAGGTTAACTAGACTGAACATGGTAAAAATGGAATGGAAATTTCGTTTTTACATTCAAATTGAATCCTTTTAACATCAAATTAACCCGTTTTAACTTCAAAATAGCCATTTATTTTGAAAGCATTAAAAAACTCGGGAGATGGTATAGAATATAACCTTGCAAAGTAAAATTCCCGCATATTTGCAATTTTTTTTACATATGAAATAATTGGGCTCTTAGAAGGCCATATGAATATTAATTATGATTAAAATTACAAGTTATATACAATTTTTAACTTCAAATTAGCTGAAATTTAATAAACTTATGGTTTTATTATGCAATTCATTGCAATCAATTTCAATTCAAAATAAAAATTACACAAAATTAAATGTAAAAATAACCGATTTTTCTTTTAATTTTAGAATAAAACAATATAAAATGAATTTATATCTAAAATACCTTACGAAAATTAATTGCAATAAAAATTAAAAGTTATAAAATTAAATACAAACAACAAATAATTCTTCTGTTAATTTGAACAATTATTTTATTTTAAAAAATATCGAATTAATAGAAGAATCATTTGTTTTTATATTTAATGTTATATACATTTTTATTTTAAGTATTTTTCATATGGTCTTATAGGAATTCGAAAATATACAGGAATTTTACTGTACTTGCAGTACATATTTCAGACCTTCACCCAGGTTTTTTTTTTAATAAAGGGTCAATTTGAAACTAAAAAAGGTTAATTTTAAGTTAAAAAGTAGTAAATTGAAACGAAAATAGTTCATTTGGAACTAAAAAACTGTGAATTTGAAATTAAAATAGCATAAGTTGATGTTAAAAAGGTTAATTTAAAGTTAAAAATGGTTAATTCGAAATTAAAGAAGGGTTAATTGTAAATTAAAGAATGTATTCATTTGATGTTAAAAAGGATTAATTTGGAATTGTAAAGGGTTAATTTGAAGCCAAGAAAGGATAATTTGAAATTAAAAAGTGTTAATTTTAAATAGGCAAAAGGTTAATGTGAAGGTAAAAAAGTTAGTTTGAAGTTAAAACCGGTTAGTTTATAATTAGTGTTAATTTGAAATTTAAGTTTCAATTTTAACTTAAAAAGGTTAATATTAAATTTAGCAAGGGTTAATTTGAAGGTAAAAAATATAATTTGAAATTAACTTATAATTAATTTGGTGTTATAAAGGGTTAATTTTACATAGAAAAATTAATTTGAAGCTAAGGAGTTAATTTAAAATTAAAAAGGGTTTATTTGAAATATGGACAAAGGGATAATTTGAAGTTCAACAATTTTAATTTTAAAAGAAAAACGTTAATTTAAAGTTAAAAAACGGTTCATATGAATTTAATAAGGTCAAGCTAAAAAAGGGTAAGTTGATGGAAAAAAGCTTTAGCCCAAGGCCTACGATTTAAAACAATATATTTAAAACAACCTAAAATTAATAAGAGAAAAATCATTTCCTTTTGTATTTGATGATAGATAATTTTTAATTGTAATTGTAAATAATTATGATATGGTCTTACAAGGACCTAATATTTTACATATTTAAAAATTACAAATTAACAAATTCGCAAATATACAGGAATTTTACTTTACATGCTTATATTTAATAAGTTTAATCTCTTAAGTTATGTAATGATTTAAAGAAAAAGTTAATTTAAAGTTAAAAAAAGTTTATTTTGAAATTTAAGAAAAGGGTAATTGGAAATTAAATAGGTTAATTTGATTTTAAATATTGACTGAAAAATGTCAAAATCAATGGTATGATGGAGTCGTGGGGATTGTCCTCCTTTGAACTTAGGTTAATTTGAGGTTAAAAAGGGTTTACTGAATTTTTCTCAGGGGTATGTTATCGAGGTCAACTTGGCTCAAGTATGGCTTTCCTAGGTTTTCCTTTTCCAAGCTGATGCAGTTCATTCAGTAAAACTGTACAAACTTGTCTCCTCTAGACATAGTTGACATTGGCGCTGAGCTGTTGTTTTCCTCTTGACATTAAGCAAGTTTGACATTAAATGTTGCTTGTTAGATTAGGTTTTAATGGTTTTAATGCCTTAAATAGGACGATTATTCAACGTCATTTCGCAGACTTTCTATTAGAATAATCTAGGTGCACTGACGTAAGATCAAATTCCTCTGTCAAATGCAAACAAAATTGGGAAATAGAGTTAGCACATTTGCGATGAATGCTTTTTGTTTGTATACATTAAACATGGAATTCAAGGTTGGATCCTTCTGCAAATATGTTTGCTTGTGATAAACATAGTCGGATTGCGATTTACCGATTATTTTTGGTTTTTGTACTTTATTACTACGATGAATTTGACAATTTGAATTGAGAATTGTTTTTCGATGTCTCCTCCACGCCAAAATCGCCACTTTAAGAAAAATTAACACTGCATATTGTTTTAAAAATAAAAACAAACGGAATAGGGACAAAGGACAGGCGAGGGGTTTTAGTTGGCGTCGTGCGCTTTCCCGATTTAGCAGTCTTATTTCGCTCTCGCTGCTCGGCCGAATATCTCGGTTTTTCTCCTCTATCGAAATGGGAAAATCAAGGCGTAGGAAGAACAAAAGCAAGGGTAGCTATTCACAATACAATAAATAAATTTTATCAATTATCTTTTATCGGCCGTTTCCGCGAACAAAGGCCTGAAACCTGAACAGAGTGTGTTGAAAAATTGGTTGAGTAAATTATTCATTCGAAAAATCTGGAAGGTACGTTTTGAATCTTACGTTACAAATAAGCCTAGAGTTATTTTCTGCACAGGTTACTGGAGGTTACAGCTAAGCAGCTCTAGAACCTTCGTTTGTCTAGATAATACAGTATTTTCATTGCTTTTTTTTTCAAAATCCGTTGGCATTTGTTGTGAAACTGGCCAATTATTTTGACAGACTTGCCAAAGGAAATTGCGCGGCGGCTTACAAATATAACTTTACACAAATGCATTCCTCGTTTCGGTGTGCTAAACCAGAACGAGAGATGTTCAAGAACAGTTTCTCTGTTTTTTACGAGATTTATCTAGCTTTCCGACATGTGCTGTTCATAAATTATGATATCAGTAATAAAACTATTACAGCATGCTAAATGGCCGGCCTCTTTTTCCGCTTTTCTGAAGGGGATGTTAGGTGCTTTTTGTGAAACAAATATAGGTATATATACTTCAAGGACCACCTTTTCTGTTTCGAAGAAATGGAGGATCAGACTCAACGAAATTCCAGCAAATAACCTTCGCACTCCAGCACAACACCTTTCAAATGGATTTGGATTGAAATTATACCTTACTAGTAGTTAGTAATATGCTGGAGACAATCCTATCAATCACGATACGGTATTTTTCGTACGGGCCGTTCCTCCCTAATTTCATCAGACATAAGCAGTAGTAACCTTCAGAAACCTCCCGGACCGTCTCTTCTGTTTGAAAGAATGGTTCAAGATGATTCAGCATGGTTAGACTGGACGAAACCAAACTCCACCCTTTACCCTATTTACCTCACTACAACAACCAATCTGGGAGTCTCATGTGCTGTTTAGGCATACTTACAGCAGACTCATTGGCCTTCAGAAACCTTCAGGACCATCTATCTTGAAATGGGTCAAGAGAATTGAGGATCAAACTGGACGAAATGTCAGCAATAACCTTCACCCTTCAAATGGATTTTTTATTAAAATGTACCTTAAATAATACACTACACCGCTGACAAATTACAATTCCGATACAGTATTTCTCTTACGCCGTTCCCCCATAATTTCAGCAGAGCCCAGTATTAGCCATCAGAAACCTCCTGGGCCGTCTCTGCTGTTTGAAAAAAGGTTCAAGATGATTCACCATGGTTAGACAGGACGAAACCAAACTCCACCCTTTACCCTATTATATCTCACTACAACAACCAATCTCAAGTCAAATCAAATCCCATTTGTCCTCGATACCGCTAAAAGTTGGTACAGGTTTCATAAAACCTTGGACCCTCATTCTAATCCTCTAACCCAACATCTTTCAGTACTCCTAACGTACGGAGAGTCATCCTTTCAGCCAATCCAGACCCTTCAGTGGCTTTCTCGATCATCTCTACTATTTGGAAGAACTGTTCAAGAAATGGATGACCAGACTTGACGAAACCAATCTCCACCTTTTGCTCTATCACAGCTCACTATAAAGCCTAATTGGTTTCAACCAAGCGTTCCAACGTTCAGAGAAGCTCAAGCTCCCTATTTCGAAACCAATCTTATCCAGACAGACCTGCAAATCCCATTTGTCCTCGAAACCGCTAAAAGTCGGTACAGATTCCATAAAACCTTGGACCTTCATCCCAACCCTCTAGTCCAACACCTCTCATCCCCAGCTCTTCCATCACGTCAGGTGTTCCTACTAAGGTGTTTTTGAGTTTTCGAGGCATTCTTTCTGTAACGATTCCTTTACTAATAACAACGCTCAAAGGAAAAGCTTTGATTTACCAAAAGAAAAAAATCTTCTTGGAGAAAAACACAGATGCCAAGGCAGAAGTTTCTTTAAGGGCTTGTGGTGTTCCCTCCCCCCCCTAATGTGCTTCTATCCTGTCAGTCCTGATGGGCAACTGGAAGGGTAACAAATAACAGTTTATGAAATATGAATTCACAAACTTGAACACTTTAACACGATTAGCATAATTTGAGTGGATTTCTTTGCATGATTATTACTACTGAAACTTTGAATCAAAATTCTAGGACTTCCTAGAATGAAAATTGTTCTATGATTTCATATGCTCTTGTTATTAGAGTTTGCCATAATCCTGCCATAAATTAATAAAATAGTATTATCAAAGGCGCTCTATGTTGTTATGTCCGGGATCTCATTGCCTTTCCTAACACAGTCGATCGAATAAGTTCAAACAACATTCTAAAATTTACCACGAAGAACGAGTGGATGAGTGAATATACTCATCTGGCTGGAGGAAGGAGACAGAATGGAGGTTTCTAGGTCATAATGTGCGCCGAGATTTGTGACATTTCTTGTTTCAAGAACCCCCTCTCATATTTCTTTCGTTGTCTCGTTCTTCGTTAAAACATGCAAATAAACGGTTTCAAAACGCATACGTCGAATGAGGATGTTAACCAATTGAGGATTGCTCTAAGGGCCGGCCAAGTTTACAAATTTACTTCTGTCACCATCCGCGCCGCTTTTCAAGTGGTACCATTTTTTCAGCTTTTCGAAGACAACGTTCTTCACTCTTCCTACTTTGCCTGGAGAAGGAGCGTCTTGACGTTTCTATTTCTTTGGAATGGAAGGAAATCCAAAACGGATTAGTTTTCTTTTTGAATCTAGTAGAAATTTTATATTGTATTGAGATCGGACTTGTTGGACTCCGGTTCTTCCGGTCTTTAGGATACAGGCGGTTTATCGGCGAGGGTCAACGTATGCGGCGGCGTCTCTCGGTACGTATATGTGCATGCGCCGTCTATTTAAAAGCTTAAAAATCTTTTTAAAAAATTATCTACAATTTAAGAGGAGACCGTATCCCAAAAGTTAGGACCAGTTGCCGAGTGCTCACATTTCAGACCTGTACATATTACAATTAATTTTTGGCCCAATTATTTATATTTTTATATTAGTATTACACTCACACAATATATAGTTAAATAACACATATTTATATTAAACGTTACAACCCCAAATTATAGAATATTTTGATCCAGCCCTGGGGACCAAAATAAAGTATAACTTCTTTCAGCAATACAAGAATGTATATATTACCGTTCTGCACGCTCTGGAAATTCTATCTGAAAAGGGTCTTATTTGGCCCCTCTTCGAAACTTCTGACTGTTCATTTTTATTTTTGAAATGAAATTGAAGAGTAAACATCACTGACGAATAAGGAATAAATATTTCTACAAATATCATCAGCTGTTTCGCACTGAATTCGAAGATGTTTCATCCGGCCCGGAGGACCAAAATAATTATTAAAGAAGCACAAATGGATATAATAATCACAATATTTTAAAAATAATATTTATATTTGTATATTAAAGATTAACCCCCCTCCTGAATCATAACATTGAAAGTGACGTCACAAAATGCGTTCTGAAAAGTTGGGTTTTTGCTCTTTCAGCTACCCCTCTTCGAAAATTCTGACTGTTAATTTTTATTTTTTGAAATGAAACTGAAGAGTAAACATCACTGACGAATAAGGAATAAAATTTAAAAAATTAATCAAACGGTCATTTGGAATAGTTTCAGAAAAAAACACGTTTGAATGCAGTGATTTTCCCAAATAGGCTGTACGGTCGCCCTTTAATTATTAATTAGTAATTTATCTTAAAACATATTTCTAAAATGCACGAAAAAAGTGCTAATATTTGGTGTTAACCATGTCGTTAATTTTTTTCAAGCCTTTCATTCAAAAATTCATTGTTTTCTAAACGAAATAACGCTAGGCATTTTCCAATTAAGGAAATGCATTTTATCCATTTATTATCTTTTGCATTTATGCATCTTTATCTTTGCATGAACAATTATTCAACCGAGAAAAAAAGGTTATCACTTAAATTCAACTGTTCAAAAAGATCTAATTTAAACTATTTGATTATTAAACACCAAACTTATTTATTATTGAGAAAGAAATCAGAACTTTTTATTTCCCAATCTGGCCATCTCACCATGATATTAGCTAGGCAAACGAATTTCTTTGCAATATTCTGTGCTACTTTTTACCTTTTATCCTCTGAGACGATATAGATCAAGAAGGCGTAGAGTCTAACTTTAGATCAAGAAGGCCTGTGAAAGGCCTCGTCTCCATGGAACACTACATAGACATAAGATTTAGTAATAATCCTTAGAAAAGAAGGCCCAAGACTGCCTTAAGATAGGTGTAGATAATCCTTCAAGATTATCCAAAAAAGGCTAATGTCACGAGCAGATATGACTTCTACGTAATAATACGAATCTTATATTTTTTAAAATTATTAAAGAAAAGAATGTTTTCTTTTTTATTCATGATTTTTTTAAAGATATAGTTTTGTTTATAAACAAGGAATTCTCTTTAATTTGTAAACAAAAACCTGACGTGACTGGCATGAACTTGCAAGTGTGTCAGATTCCACTTGTATCCAGATACAAGTTGGATCGCATGAAGCATAATCAATAGTAATAATTTATAAGGAGAAGAAATAGGCTAGTATGTTGCTTTTCTCCGCATAATAAACGTTTCAACAAGTAAAGTAACAACTAAAGCACGGCGTTGTTAAAGATTTTTTTCTCTTTTTCTCTCGATTCGCCTTGTTGTCCAACGAGTGCCATTTATATCAATCCCTCGTACCAAAAGCCTTGAATGCCGTAAGATATACGGAGCTGATTGTACAAGATCAACCTCGAAATCGACTTTTAGAAAAAGAAAGAAGCAAATCAATAATCAAGACGGCAGAGAGTCAAACCTTAGATCAAGAAGGCCTTGAAAAGACTCCTTCTCACCATACAACCCCATTAAATTGGTGTGCTTTATTATTTAAGTCCCGTTCCTTAATTAAGCCGTGCAAGTGTAATTTTTCACTTTGGAGGTGATAAAGCCTATGGAGGTTGATAAAGTTATTCCAGGTCTGGGTGTACAGGTCAATCTGTCCGTCTTGGCGACAGGGGCAGGGCTGCGGTTTCGCCTTGGCGGTCGATTTCAAAACAAACACGATCCCTGAAAATAGTGTCGACCGAATCTAACTTTTCGGATCTGTTGAGGCAGAGATCTGTCCCCCGTCCCGCTCGAATATTTGAATTTTGACCCCCTCATTCTATCCCTTTGTATCTGAATGTATAGTTTGTTTTTATCTCTTGCAAAGCGCAAAATCTCCATTTTGAAAATGCATAAGGCGAAGCATTTTTAACGAATTTCTTCTAAAACTTTTTGATCTGTTTATTACCGTTTTAATTGTATTGGAGACTTGAAAAGAACAAGTTTTGCATGCGATTTTAAGATCTGTACGGGTAGTTTAAATTTAGAAAATTTCGTGTTCTCAAACAAAGAAGGATGATTCTCTTCATGAGATTTGTATTGAAAAATAGTCATGACAATGTAGGTTAATAGATTTTCCAACAAAAAAGTCTCGTTTGGTTGAGGAAATAATCAATATAATTATTTTGATCAGAAAGAATGAAGTGCATACATTCGGTAGCACAATATCCATCTTCGCACTGCGGTCAAAGATTGTACAATATCGTTGATAAATAATGCAACCATTTTATTGTTTTGATGACAATAACCATATCTTTGCACTGCAGTCGAAGTTTATACATAATTTTGGTCCGGCCCAGAGGACCAAAATAAAGTGTAACCACTAGCAGTCATATGAAAGTGCAACGTGCATGATTGTTTAGAAACGAACGTGTTCCGCTAATCTCCACATTTTCGCACTGTAGTCGAATAGTATAATTTTGGTCCGGACCGGAAGACCAAAATAATGTATAACTTCCAACTGCATTGCGAAGATGTGGATAGTGTTGATACATAACGTATGCACTTTTTGTTTTGATTGTAATATCCACTTGTTTGGACTTCATTAGAATGTTATACATTATTTTGGTCCTCCGGGCTTGATCTTCGACAACATTGGGAAGATGTGGATGTTATTCGGTGATAATGACGAATTGCGATCTCACGCTTTTACAGTTTGACCAAAGGCAATTTTTTTTAAACGACGTATTTTTCGTTTTTGATATTACGTCCCTATGCCTGCTACGTAAAATCTGCCTATCCCGTACCGCATTAAGAACTGTTGTACTTAAAAAAAAATCTACTTTGCAACAATAAGAAATGGTAACAGAAAGATATTGTGTCCATTGTGTAGCCTCGAGATTTCTTTATAAAAATTGAAACTTATATGCTCCCTTGCTGAGAATTTATGTTTACCAGGCCTTGGCCTATAAAATATTTCGCTTTGTAAATAATGTAACGCTTTTTTTCATCTCAACTAAAAACCTTAATTATTTGTAAATAATGTAAATACTTTGAATACAAAAAGTCCGACGCCTTTCTCTGATAAATTAATGGGACAACCCATTGGAATTCTTCACCAGGTGTGTTAAACGAATCCGAGTTCCTAATTATTAAATAATTTCTCTGTTCACAAAATAGTCAATTTATTTGAAGTAAAGTCTTATCTTCCTTGATCGAATTTTCCCCTTATTTACTGCTTCAGACTGGCTGTATCAGGATCAATGTTAATTAAATCGTGGACAAATAGTGTCTATTTTTCTGTTGTTGGACAAAAGTGTTTGGAAAACATTTATTTTTGCATTGACAATAAGTACTTATGTGTGATAAACAAGCTTATATGTAATTTATTCAGTCATTTTTACATTACTTTCCATAGAGTGGCCATTTCTTTGCTCTGACAAGAAGAATTCCTTTAAAAAACTAAATTCCTGCCATTTTAAAATAGGAAAATTTACATCTAAACAAAGATGATTGGGCGCGATATCATTTTTTAAACTGTATATACTGTTTGAAAAGATATTTTGTATGAATGTATTTATTAGCGGGAATGTGGGTTGAACCTCAGTAGAATATCGAGTACCCGAGAGGCCCAAAAGTAGGTTAGTTATTAGTACATGATTGGGTGTGAGATCATTCTTGTAAGCTGAATATGTTTAGTTTGAATATATTTATTGGATAGGGTTGGACGTCGGTAGAATATTCAGTGCAAGAGACACAGAGGAAGCTTATGTTAAATTTGATAAATCATGATTTTGGATGGTATTGAGGTTAGCATATTATGAAGCTTGGTTTTATAAGGCGAACCCATCGAAAAAGTACATGTAAACTTGCAGATCTACGCCAAAATTATGGATTGAGCTCTCGAAACAAAACGCCCCCTAAGCCAAAAATTAAACACTTTGTGAGCAAGAATCATTTTTTTAATTAATTTGTATCGAGCAGTTCAATAATGTGCAACGGGTGTTAACTATGGCCCATGACTTTATTGAATCAACGCTTCTTCATTCACAAGATTTCACTCTCATGCATTTTATTTGAAAACATTGTGTATATACACTTTATATTATATCATTTTTGGTCTAATTCTGTGTTTCAACCTTGGTTTTACTTCCGGCAGACTGTTTTCCAAACCATCCAGAATTTATTATATATGGATAAACTAAAATCTTTCAAAACAAGATAATGACGCGATGATGAAAGGTCTCTTTCACAAGTTCTGTTTGCGTCATGAATCGCCCCCAAAAATAGTAGCCACGAGGGGGGAAGTATCTGAATAACCATTACCTAACCCGGTAAATATGGTTGAAGCTGATATTTCACTTAGCCTTCGAATTTCATCCACATCTTCATACGTCAATCGATGGATATACATTGTTTGGGTCTTCTGGGCCGGGTCGATATTCGCCCTACAGTCGAAGATTAAAAATAATTATTTTGAATCGGCCCGGAGGACCAAAATGATGTACAATCTTCGACTGCAGTGGAAAATGTGGATGATATTCATTGAAAAAGAATGTATGCCATTTATTTTTTGTACGTATGCTTTATTTTGGTTTTCTGGACCGGATAAAGATATAGCATAACTTTAGACTACAGTCGAAGATTAAAAATAATTATTTTGAATGGGCCCGGAGGACCAAAATGATGTACAATCTTCTACTGCAGTGGAAAATGTGGATGATATTCATTGAAAAAGAATGTATGCCATTTATTTGTTGTACGTATGCTTTATTTTGGTTTTCTGGACCGGATAAAGATATAGCATAACTTTAGACTACAGTCGAGGATTAAAAATAATTATTTTGAATCGGCCCGGAGGACCAAAATGATGTACAATCTTCGACTGCAGTGGAAAATGTGGATGACATTCATTGAAAAAGAATGTATGCCATTTATTTTTTTGTATGTATGCATTATTTTGGTTCTCTGGACCGGATAAAAATATAGCATAACTTTAGACTGCAATACGAAGATGTGGACATTGTTGATACACAACGCATGCACTGTTTGTTTTGCTTATAATATCCACATCTTCCACATT
Organism: Cimex lectularius; assembly: GCF_000648675.2. NCBI lineage: Eukaryota > Metazoa > Arthropoda > Insecta > Hemiptera > Cimicidae > Cimex > Cimex lectularius. The sequence goes on from NW_019392695.1 coordinate 147,952, forward strand.
GTAAGAGAATGTTACTCGTTCTCCGGGCCAGTTCAGAATAATTCATAATCTTGGGCTGTATCAAAATCATTTACAATCATCAACTGCAGTGGAAAGATGCCGATGATATTCGTTCTTAATGAATATATGCACTTCATTGTTTGGATTATATCTATATCTTTACGCTACCGTTGAATATTTTGCAGCAGTTTGGTCCTCAGGGCCGGATCAAAATAATTTACTATCTTCAACTGCAATGGGAAGATGCGGATAATATTCATTGATAAAGAATGTATGCAATTTATTGTTGTTTTGATGACAATATCCACGTCTTCACACTTAGGTTTTGCTTTATTTTGGCCCTCCGGGCTGGATCAGGTTAATTTATAATATTCGATTGTAGGGCGAAGATACGGATGGTATTCGTTGATAATGAATGTAGGCAATTTCTTTAATGACAACATTCACATCTTTGCACTTCAGCCAAATGATACGGATTATTTGGTCCTCCGGGTCCGACCAAAATAATTTTCAATCATCGACTGCAGTCGGAAGGTTCGATTGAAATTCGTTAATAAAGAATGTATACACTTTGTCGAATGTTATGCATTATTTTGGTCCTCCGGGCCTGATCAAAATAATTTTCAATCATCGACTGCAGTCGGAAGGTTCGATTGAAATTCGTTAATAAAGAATGTATACACTTTGTCGAATGTTATGCATTATTTTGGTCCTCCGGGCCTGATCAAAATAATTTATAATCTTCGACTACAGTGGGAAGATGAGTATGATAACAAATCCAGTGGGGAAGAACCGAAATGATCAACCTAACCTTGCAGATGTGGTTAAAGCTGACCTTTTGCGTAGGCCATGTTTGACAATCATTGCCATCTTTGATTTTTTCCTGGCACCATTTAGACCAGACGTTTTACGGTCAATACAATGGGATGTTTGAATATCTTGAGTAAAAACTTCTCTTTTGTTGGAACATGTTATGACTTCTCATGATGTAAAATTGTTGAAACGGTGCATTACTTGGTATGTAATTGTGTAGAAAAATTACTGCTCTTTTAATTGTTTCTTCTCGAATAACGCCGACATGAGTCATTACCAAGCAAAACTGAGATTCAAACTCCAAAAAGTGAAAATAACCGACATAAAAAAACCCACTACTGGCTCCCTGTTGTGAGATTTGCCTTCTTAATTTCAGAAAATCTTTTAAAAGCTTACAATCGACTGGGAAAACATTTTCCTCCTCCCCACTCTCCTTAACGTTAAGTTTGGTTTAATTACAAACCACGTGAGTAAATAGGTTCGAGTGGGGGTTGTCAACCAGGGTTATTTCTTAGCGTTTCTAGTGATTAGTATTAGTCCATCGCTCGGCTCAATTTTTAAAAGCACGCCTTTTTCATTGTCCGTTTTGGATTTTTCTTTTTCGTGCTCCATTCATGAATACGGAATCGTCAGTCCAGCTGGATTTTCACTTGTGGAGGCTCGAAAGGTATTTTTCTCTCAATTTTTGTTTAAATTGTTACACAGCCTGTATTAATTAGTGCCTCTTTAGTGTGAGGTCTCTTAAAGAAATAATAAATCTTAGCGTCAGTGGCTGTTTAAAATTACGATTAAAGGCAGAGATGGGCACGCAGATGGTTGATCTATCTAGCTTTTTGCCGGCTCGTTAATTTTTTTTTTTTTTTTTTTAAATCAACCTAATCAACCTAGTATAAATAATTTTGAGGAAAATGCCTCAATACAAGCACTAGGATGCATGTTTGTCGGACAAAAAGTAATTTATTTGAATCCGTATGCATTTTTTGCAATATTTTTATGCATTTTTTTAAATTTTATTATACAGCTTGTCCCTTGAAAAGAATTCGGGAGGTAATCTTAAATGCAAAATTTGACTATAAAATCTCTATGGTCCAAAGTATATATTCTCAATTGTATTAAAAATTTTTTCAAGTTTTAGGTCCTCCACCCTCAATCATTCACCACTATATTTCACCAAGTCCCTTGCATTCCGTAATTCCTCTTTAAATTTGAACAACCCAATGGACAGTCCATTAAAAAATCCTTTGAGATTGATTTTTTTTGTAACCTTAAGGAAATAAAACATAAAATCAATTACAAGATAAATTTTTACGAGTTTCGAAACTTCTTGACTGAAGTTTAAATAAAAATTTGCTTAGCTCTGTGAATACTGGCAGATATGATGGCTCTTACGGAAAAGCTGCCCCTACTTACGAGTTTTTTTTTTTTTTTTTTTTTTTTTTTTTTTTTTTTTTTTTTTTTAACGCAACCACCAAGGGTCATGATTACTTATGAGTTTTAAATGCATGTATTTAATGTGTAAAAATTTTTTACTTCCTAAAAATTTAATTTTTCTCATTCGAACAGATTAACAAAATAACCATTAAGATTTGGAAACTTAATAAATAGACCTATTAAAAAATGATAAAAATTAAACAAGTTTTGTAAAGTCCTGTTTCTTTAAAAACTAACAGATATCGCGGTTACAGATAAGTCGCCCTTACTAATGAGCTTTCAACACATGTACTTAATTTCTCAAACGTCAACTAACACCAATGTAAATTAACGATTAATTAAAGCCTGAGAGGTTGATTTTTCGGTTACAAAAGGATCACATACACAAAAAAAGAATCATTAATATCTTGAAACTTGAAAGTAAAAAAGACTTTTCGGTAAAAAATTGAACATAATAAAAAAGAAAAATTGCAGAAATAAAACGAACAAAACGGCTATTGTTCAAGAAGGTGGACCTTTTGAATATTTAATTTTTTTAAGCTTTTTGTCTTAACGTGGTTACAAAAAACGCTCATTCTCTTAGGTTTTTTATCAATATCCTTTCCATCCAATTTACTGTAAGACAAATAGTTCAATTCAAGGTAAAAATCTGTTTAGAAACGATTTCAAGCTTGCAGGTGCAGGAGGTGAACATTTTGAACATTTAATTTTACTTTTAGAAGCTTTTTATTTTTTTATTAGGTTCAGTTTTGTTGTACCAAACAGTCTTTTCTGTTTACGCTTTATAACTTTAATTATTTTTTAATAGTTATAGTATTAACTTTCAAAACTAAATGCCTATTTTTTAATCATTGGTAACGAAACAATCAAATTTTTAGGAATTTAAAAATTTTACAATAATTATAACTGATCTTTGAAAAATTAAGTACATGTTTTGAAATTAGTAGGAGCAACTTTTCTGTAAGTGCCTGTTAATTTTTAATTTGACAGTGTTTTTTGCGCCAGGCAATTCTTACTTAAACTTTTAAGACAAGAACTTTCGAAAAACATAAGTTTATCCTATAAGTGATATTATATTTTGTTTGCTTAAGGTGACAATTTAAAAAAATAAATGATCTCGTACAGTTTGTAAAATTCTATTTAGATTGGTGTAATCACATGTAAAGTAGTATGAACGAAAGTTAGGTTAGGCTAGCTTGGGATAGGGTTAGGGGTTATACACGTGTGTACAGAGTTAGGGTAACCAAGCAAAAATTTTTTTATACGAGGGTTCGTAACAGCAGAGGTCATATCAACCCTCGGGGGTGTCGGTGTTTTTCAAAACAAGCCCGTTTGTTGGGCTAGAATGCAGAACTGCCTATATTTAGATTTTAGTCAATAACTTTGGAAGCTCGTAAAAGTTTATCTTCTAACAATTTTTTTTTAAGTTACGAAAAGAACAAATAAATCTCACAAAGTTTTCAATGCTCTTTCCATTCATGTAATGAAATTTTCGATACCTCATGTTATAACGAAGACAAACTATATTTTCCTGAATCAATCATTGGAGAAAAACCTAAACCTATCCCTGCCTAACGTAGCCTACCATTAACTCATCAGTTCATGGGGCACCCTTTATATGTCGCTCGAGCATTGAATCGTTTACAAAAGAACTACTTAAAACACCTAAATATTTTGAATTTATGTCGAATCGTACGACTAAAAATAGGCGTGTTTTTCATTTTCAAATTTTGTAATCAACAAATGAACATCTTGCTTGTACCATATGTTCAATGACATTCATGATACTGAGTAGGGAGAAACATCAGTTTTTATTTCCCAAAAGTTTCCGAAACCTTTCATGTCTTTAGTACTTTCAGACGAGCTTTCAGGAATGGGAAAAAGTTCCAGAAGTCCTTTGTAAACTTTCTGTCATCGATTGCATTCTGTTTCCAGTCTTACAATAACAAAACTAAACCCTTTTGTGTGTATTTGTTAACCAACGATTGCAGTCTTTTATGGATTACTATGACAATCATATAGTATTTTAATTACTAATTAATGATGGCACTCTTTAGTCCTCAGTGAGTTGCCGACGTCTCTTCTTCCCCCAAAACATACAGGTTACAAGCTAAACATTCGCACTCAATTAACTTCAGTGTGCTGGAACAATCACACCCACAAATTAATTTAAATGCCTAACTTAAGGACGCATTCCTTATTTCCTAATCCTGAAATCGGAGATAAAACCGATCCTTGCCGGCGTCCCTCAAGGGAGCATTCTTAGTCCCATCCTCAGTACCATTTATACGGCTGATTTTTCAATACGTATGAAGGGCAGAGTTTTTCCCACTCAAGGTGTTCTTGCATGTGTGATGCTACGTGAATCGTGGATGGTGTCATCCGCGCAGGCGGTGTAGAATACCTGTACAATATTTGTACTGCTGACCTGCCAATCCATTCCAGCATCACCTGTCAACCTATGACGTTACCGCAATATTAAGTACGAGCCCGACTAGCCACAGCCAATATCCAGAAACACATCGAGCTGATGGTGCATAAATAGAATATATGATTGAATGAATGCAACATTGATCACGTTAAACTGAACAGAAGACAACTAAGAAGATTGCTAGTACCAAAATCAGACTTGAATGTAACAAACACTGAGCAGAACTGTGTGATAAGACGAAGACATCCAATGCCCAACCCATCGTTCAAATCACAAGACCTCAGTAGAATTCCCCAAGCTACTACGTCTCTCACTTTAACATTCATAATGACCTCTCTATTACCTCACATTCCCTGCATCTTCCACGTCGACTTAAACCTAACACCTGCCCCTAAACCCTCAGCAGCAAGACTACAGCCTAGGTCCTCCTCAGAATATGTATCCTCCGGGAGCACTGCCGACCGTAGTAGTGCTACTAATGTGACCATGTGAAAATCGGATTGCCCCGTTTTCGAAGTACAACTTGGGAAGTACAAAACAGTTTTCGAAGAAATCTTTAATAGCCATCGAATCCCATATTTCGGTGATTCATATTGTTGTAAATTCAGCAGCACACATCTTTAACGATCCCTTCAAAGCGATTACCTTACTTTTGTGTTTATAATTATGCTAATAGCCGACAGACAAATTGGGTTAATTTAATTTCGTGTTAAATCAGACGAGACCTTGGCATTTTAAAGAAAATCCGAAACATCTTTCACGCATTGAAAATTGGGTATTTTTTTATTTTGGCTAAATTGAAACTTTAAATTATAAAGAAATGAAATAACACATATTAAAGACGAACCATTAATTGTTACAATACTTGTGGACTTTCCAAAACTGCCTGGGGTTTTCAATTGACAAATTTAAATTTACTAGTAGCTTTGACTACTGTATATTTTTTTTTTTAGTTTATTTTTTGAATAATTGACGTTGGTTTTTTTCTACAAGGCGACACGTCCAGCGAAATTGTATAACTTCTGCTTGAGGGAGGCATGTTATTATGTGTTCTATCAAATTGGACATGGTGCTGTCATGAATGATGGACGCCGAATGGCATTCCGACAATTTTCTCTCAGCCAATACAAAAGAAAAACGTAAACAATCGGTTCGCACAAATTAACATGCAATACGCGAATAAAATGCGCTTTTAATTTGCAGTTGATGAGGCCTTGGCATTATTTAAAAATTCGTTTTTATTATTTTCTTAATTATTGGTAGAATTAATGGTCTCAAATCAAAAAGATGGAGGGCTACTTGAAGAATGGTAAAACTGGCTGACGCTAGAGTGGAAGAACAGTACTGCCATCTGTGTTGCCACAGGTAGAGATTTTTTCCCGTTTTGGGTGGAAAAGAATCCCTGAAGTGGAAATTGAAAATCCACCCGAGAAGCAGAGGAAAATGCCAAATTAAAATAAAAACATTACACATTTCCCATTCTGTTTAATTAACACATTGGATCTCTAGGTTTAACTACACAAATAAATTGCACACAAATTACAAGAACAAATTACATTTAATCGCTCACAATTACACCGGAACAAGTAAACCTAACTAACAGATCATTTGGTTTACAGTTGGAAATAAAACTAGATATTTAAATTAGCTATTTAATAGGTCCAATAGTTGTTCTATCTAATGGACAGGTAGTGTTGTAGAGTTGCGCTTCAAAATTCTCAGGCTACCAACCATCTCTGCCTGTCGAACGGAATGTTGGTTGGTTTTATGAGATTTAAACTTTAGGGGGTCACCTATCGAGTGTGCTCTTGACGCGCAAAGCTTCTCTGATGTACTGGTCCACAGATGCTGCCACCTTTTCTTTACCATATTCATTATTGCTCATTTCCCGATAATAGGTTAGGGGCAGGGGGCCATCCCGGCTTTCGCCGCCCTAGTTAACCACGGTTGGTAAGAAAAGTGGCTCTTTTCTTAGGGGTTCGCAACAGCAGAAATAATAATTATCAACTATCCAGTGGTTTCAGTGCTGTTGACAAAAAGCCTTTCCAAGTACTCCGGATTCGACAGAATGGGCCGCTCTGATTCAAACCCAGGACACCTACCCCCTGATGATCGCCGGCTGATATTTAACCAATTGGCCAAGTGAAACCTGTACCACTCTTCAGCTCATTCCGGCCGGCGTAACCATTAGCAGTAATGCTTTTTCCTTTAAACCTGTCCTGGTACCCTAGCACACGGCCGACTTGTTCCCAACTATTTGTAGATCGCCATCGCTCAAAACGGAGTGACAAGCCGATCCCAGTTTCTCTCCAGTAGTTGCCACCACTAAATCAAGGATTTCAGTGTTCCTTGAAATGACTTTACAAATTGAGAGTAGGTGTCTAAGGAGCATCCTTGACTATATAAAAACGTTCCCTGGACGGCACATACCAACTACAAAAAAAAAGAAAAGCAATGAGCGTGTTCAGAACTCTCTCACAGAATCGTTCCAAGTTAATGTAGGATGTCATCCAACCAAACGTGCAATTTTGCATTAATCTTCTTTTAACCAGACGGCTCTATCTTTCCTTACCATTTGTGAAAATGGATTTAAATGCCTTTCTTTCTTGTTTCATTAATTTTAAAAAGTCATATTATCGCATTGATACAACTAAACTATATTACAGTCAAATCCATCTGACCATTTTACATTTGTGGTTTAAAGGCCAGCAAATACAGAAGAAAGTCAGGAGATATCAGGCCACATTAACCACAGCAAAATCACATATTTCTTAACTGTTAAAAATGGTTAATTTGAAATTAAAAAATATTTATTTGAAATTAAAAACAGTTATTTTGAAATTAAAAGGAGGTAATTTGAGATCAAAAATTGTTATTTTGCAATTAAATTTAAAATAAAAAGGGTTAATTCGGAGTTTAAAACAGTTATTTTGAAATTAAAAAGGGTTAATTGGAAATTAAAAAGTGATTATTTGAAATTCAAAGGAAGTAATTCGAAGTTAAAATGAGGTAATATGAAATTAAAAACTTATTTTGAAATTAAAAAGGGTCAATTGGAAATTAAAAAGTGATCATTTGAAATTCAAAGGAAGTAATTCGAAGTTAAAATGAGGTAATAAGAAATTAAAAAATGTTATTTTGAAATTAAACAGGGTCGAGTTAAAATTAAAAGGGTTAATTTGAAAATGTGAAGTTAAAAACGGTTATTTTGAAATTACAAAAGCTCAGTTGGAAATTGAAAGTGATAATTGGAAAATCAAAGGAGGTAATTTGAAATTAAAAATGGTTAATTTGTAATTACAAACAGTTATTTTGAAATTAAAAAGGTCGATTTAAAATAAAAAGTGTTAATTTGAAGTTAAAAAACGGTTATTTTGAAATTAAGAAGGGTCGATTTAAAATAAAACTGGTTTAAAAGGATTAATTTAAAGTTAAAAGGGTTAATTTGACATTAAACGGAGGTCATTTGAAATTACAAATAGTTAATTTGAGATAAAATATATAAATTTGTAGTTAAAAAACGGCTAATTTGAGGTTTAACTTAAAATACGGTTAATTTTGGCGAAAAAAGCTATATTTGCTTTCTTGAGATTTCAAATGACCGTTTTTTACTAATATTTTTAATCTATCGCATCTATTATATTTTGTCATTTGCCTCGAAAGGTGTCATGTCGCAGTTGCCTTGTTTTACATTGAAAGCATTAATTAATGTGTGGTGACCGTTAATCGATATTTATTTAGAAATCGTGAGATGCGGTCTGGTGTGATGTAGGTTTCAGAAAAATATTTTCTTTATCGTGCCAACGTTTCGATCTTTATTGAGATCATCTTCAGGGCTCAAAGTGTTTGTCTTCTGTGTAATTGTGCCATTCTTGTGCACTCTCGACACGACACGCAAGAATGGCACAATACGATATTTATTTAGAAATCGTGAGATGCGGTCTGGTGTGATGTAGGTTTCAGAAAAATATTTTCTTTATCGTGCCAACGTTTCGATCTTTATTGAGATCATCTTCAGGGCTCAAAGTGTTTGTCTTCTGTGTAATTGCGTTGGGCACTCTCGACACGACACGCAAGAATGGCACAATTACACAGAAGACAAATACTTTGAGCCCTGAAGATGATCTCAATAAAGATCGAAACGTTGGCACGATAAAGAAAATGTTTTTCTGAAACCTACATCACACCAGACCGCATCTCACGATTTCTAAATAAGCATTAATTAATGTTAGTATTTAACATGTTCATGACATGATTTAAAAGGAAAGGGGGAATCGAATCCAACAAATTTCGTTAAAACTGGGGTATTTCTTGAGCGAGAGGGCCTTAAGACGTTTTGTAAGATCCCTAATGAGCGAGTAGTAACCCAATCAATTATATCATACTCGTTCGTTCAAACGGGTAGAAATTATTGTGAAAGTGATGCAATACGATGACACTGCAGTTTATAAACTAGTGTACAAAATTTATCGGATTTCTTTTTTCTCTACAAGATTTATTTCACCACGAGCCGGTTCTCGGGAATGATAGCGAAATGACGCTATTTCAGAATTATTATAATTTAACTGTACGGTCATTTCTTTTAAAGTTCATTGGAGTACCAGTTTGTGTCGGTTTGTAATCTTTTCCAAGGTTTGACACTTACAAAAAAATCTTAGACGTTTTGAATTTTAAAATTACCGACCTTTACACGAAGCCATCTAATATAGCCTACTTCAGCGTGAAAAAATAGAAACGGTTCTGATGATCAAATCTGACATGATTTTGAAAAGCCAACATGAAGCCGAAACATTCGTTATTTACCTTAAAAAAATTATTATATTGAATTTGCCACGAATATAAAGCTTTTCCCAGTCAAATTAGCTCTTTTTCATTTTCAATTAATCATTTTTGTTCAGACTGACCCCCCCCCTTTAATTTCGAAATGACAATTTTTAATTTCAAATTAACAATTTCTAATTTCCAGTTAACTATTTTTAATTTCCAATTAACGTTTTATAATTTCCAATTAACCTTTTTTAATTTCAAAATTACAGTTTCTGATTTCAAATTAATCCCTTCTTTATTTCAAGTTAACCATTTTTAACTTAGAATTAACTTCTTTTAATTTCAAATTAACCCTTTTTAATTTTCAATTAACTTTTTGTAATTTTCAATTGGCCTTTTTTAATTTCTAAATAACAGTTTTTAATTTCAAATTAATCTTCTTTTAATTTCAAAATAACGTTTTTTTCATATTAACCCTTTTTAACTTAAAATTAACCTTTTTAAATCTCAAAAAATTAATTCAATTTTTAACTTCAAATTCACTTTTTCTTTTCATATTAACCATTTTTAATTTCAAAATGTCAGCTTTTAATTTCAAATTAATTCTTTTCCATTTCAGGTTAATCGTTTATTTATTTCAAATTAACTTTTTTAAAATTTTGGATTAACTTACAATTAACCTTTTTAAATTTCAAATTAGCCCTTTTTAACTTCAAATTAAGTTTTTATTTTCAAATTAATCTTTTTAACTTCATATTAACCCTTTATAACTTAAAATTAACCTTTTTTAATTGTCAAATTTACCATTTTTAATTTCTAATTAAACATTATTGATTTTAAAATGATCTCTTGATTTAAAGCGTTAAAAAAAATAGAAGATGGTATAAATACAAGCATGTAATGTAAAATTCCTGCATATTTGTAATTTTTTATAATGATTAGGCTGATGATAAGACCACATGAAAATTAATTACAATTAAAAATTATATCAAATTAAATATATACTTAAAGAATTCTCCTTTTAATTTTAGCAATTTAAAAAAATATAAAATCTGTTCTTACCTAAAATATGACATGAAACTTCTCAAATTAAAAGAAGAATCTTTTCTTTATATATTTAATTTTATATAACGTTTAATTTTAATTGCAGTTAATTTTCATGTGGAGTTTTATATAAGAATCTTTTTTTTTTTTAAATTCGCAAATTAATACATGAATTTCTGTTTATATGCATATTATAATATATAAATCAATAATCCGAATGTCATTGTAGACAAAGTGTACTTGCATTATAATATCCTGGAAACAAACTGTGCTTCAATAGGTTTACTCGTACCACGAGAGAACATTTTCATAAAAAACATTAGGTACTTAATTGTTTTACATTTGATTGAGGATAACAAACAGTTTGAAAAGGAAGTATAATTACTGTCCAATTGGATCGTTTGCATTAATTGACAGTGCAACTATCTGGGAGCGAAGGAGGATGGACGCTGAAGAAGGCCGATGATATTGTTTCGATTTTCATTTTTTCTTTGTTTTTCATTCAAGACAAGATCGAGATCTATAGATTTTGTATTAATTCCGACAGAATTACATGTATCATTTTTGTTTCGGTTAACTTGTTTTTAATTTGAAGTTTTCTCTGAGTGGTTTGTGTGATGAACCTGAAATTTGGTCTTAATGATCACTTTGGTCTGCCTAGCATGGTAAAGCTGGTTTGGTTTGTCAGATGCATGTTGCTGTATTGTCAGACACACTGGAGATGGCGGCTAGTTAATATAACAACTTGGTACGTAGAGAATCTACTTTCTCCTCAAAGGGAATTGTTTTTAAGATCCCAAGGTGAAGAAACCCATGTTAGGTTGTTTTGGATATTTCTCAATGTGTATTTTTGTAATGACTACTTTTTAAATAAATAATAATAGACATCTAATTGTAATTTAAAATTTTTGTTGTTATTGTTTTGAGTTTATTTTCTTAGTTGATAAGAACCACAACAAACAAGCGTTATGTTATTCTTACTCCAAATGACTTTTAAACTCACAATTATGTTAACTGTAAAGAAAAATTATTTACTATTTTTCTTTTAAATTTAGTTGTAAAATGTCTCATCATAATATTAAAGAATTTTGGAGAATCCTATTTTTAAACAATTGTTTGGATAGGTGACTCCTATGACAATACCTTTTATTGACTTTTTTTTTTTTCTGGAAGGAGTTTTATCATGCAACAATAAATGTAAATTATTAAAATGTTTCAAATTTTTTGTTTGTAGGAGGAACCAGTGGAGAAGGAGGACGCCTATTAGAGGGAGGCAACGCCGCTAGTAGGCCCTCTGAAATAAGGCAAAGACACATTGCAATGTAAGTGCATCATTTATCAAATCTCATTTTTACTTAAAGTAAGAAAAACAACTTACTACAAAAGCATCACTTTATAGAAATATAGTGTCCACTTTGGGCATATGGAGAAGAACTGTGGGGTTTGACCAAACCATCCAATATTCATCGCATTCAATCCTTCCAATCAATAATCCTCAGAAGAACTCCAATTCTGACTACTTCACTAATCTCACTATCTGCAACAAACTCAACATTCATTTTGTCTGAGGTGATCCCTCATCCAAAAGTTTCACACTAACTTCTTGATCCGTCCTTACCGAACTGCCCAAGCTTTACATAACCTTTCTGATGCTGAGAACCTTCCATGTCGCCTTAAAAGTCAATAGCCTCAGACCTCATCGCTCGAAACAAAAACTCTTCAGGAACCATTCCTTATTATATTATCCTGGAATAATTTAATTGATCACTGCTTCAGAGTGAGGTGCAGCAATGAGTACTCAGATATCTGACCAATACAAGATGGTGCCCACATGGGAACATTCTTGGTCCTACCATTTATACTGCTGACTTTCCTAATACATCCAAACACCATCATTACCTATGTGGACAACACCTCAATTCTGTCTTCTAACCCGAATTGTATCCAAGAGACCACCTTGAGTTATTCAAAAACTGATGTAAAAAGTAGAGGACAAGACGGAATGGCAAATAATGTAACCGCTTCACATCAAAAACAAAGAGCTACTGGCTTCCACTTAGATACTTGAGACTCTACCTAGATGTGGAATCCCCATACAAGGCCTAAGAGACAACTTAACAAGAGGAGACTTGGACAACTGCAAAGTCTTTTAGTATCAAAACTCAAGTAATTCTGTACAAAACATTACTGCAATCTTCTCAGACAAATTGCCGTAGCTCCTTACTACATCACTAACCTCCACTATCCTTAATGGCCTCAGCGTTCCTTTTGTCTTAGGTGATACTATCCCCCATCCGAAGGTTCCATACCAAGCTTTCTATCCATCCTAATCCAAGCCATAAGCCTTATCTACACTTTCCCATCACCAGAACCCGCCATATCGCCAAGGATGATGGCCTTTAGAATGCCTCACCCCTTAATTCCTCATATTAAGTGCCATTTTGTTCTAACCTGAAACATTTCCTTGCAACCTCCATCATCCAAGAACACCTTGAGATATTCAAAGACTGATGCTAAAAGTGAAACTGTGGCATTCTGCAAAGCTATTCAATATCCAGCGCATCCACTCCTTTCAGACAAAAGGCATCAGACAAATTTTCAAAACTTCTGCTAAAGTTCCTCACTAAGATTTCAATCCATCTTTATTGGCCAAGCCTTGCCTACATTATCCACTCCTGAGAAACTTTAAACTTCGATGGCTTCAAGGCCTCCTCGCTCCTTAATCCCTCCTATTGAGCACAACTTCTCTTAACCTGAGTTGTCCAGGTGCAGGGCTGGCCATAGTGTCAATGTTTTGATGGGGAAAAAAATCATATATGCATGTATTAGTAATGTGTATTTGGTATGTACAATTTACAATTTTTTTTTAAATTTCTATTTCGGAAATTAATTTGGAATGAATAATTCAAGTTTTATGTCTCTCAAAAGCTTTGGTTTGGAAAATAAACTGTAGTTTTTAATACTAGTCTTATTTTCAACATTTTTACTGTTATTTCAGGGCTACCTTAGGAAGTGATAACATTGCCAGTCCAACTGACAGTGTCATAAAAATTAGCCCGCCAGCTATTCGACCAGAAGACGATGAAAAGGAGACATTCATGAGCATATTTTTTCAAGTAGTTGCACCACTTTTTGTTGCCGGAGTGGCCATGGTCGGGGCTGGAATATATTTGGATACAGTTCAGGTAGGCGTACAATTTTGTTGTGGATGTTCAATTGTAGTTTCGTTTTAATGAAGGTTAATTTTTCTTTTCTTTTGCATTCCAGCATTGGAAGGTTTTCGAAGAAGTACTGGAGATCATTATCCTAGTGCCTGCTCTTTTGGGACTAAAAGGAAATCTAGAAATGACGTTGGCATCACGTCTGTCGACAGAAGCAAACTTGGGTAAAATGAATGACCCAAAAGAACAATGGAACATGATATTTGGAAACTTGTGTCTTGTGCAGGTAATTATACATAATTTCACTAATTTCGTGGTCCGCTTGACCAATTAATATATTACAATTAATTAAGGTTTTTAGTTGAGATACAAAAGTCAATGGCACTAGCGGGATTCGAACCCACGATCTTTGGCTAGATACGCCGCTGCTCTACCGCTTGAGCTATCGTGACCTCGATCCACTCCGACACTAACTTCCTATCTCAACACCACCTTTTGAATTTTCCCTCCTTTTTGCCATTTTTCAAATGCCGTGTAATCGGATTGGATTCTCGGTGACAAATGAAATGGCCACGGAGAGCTTTAGTGTATTTTTTAGTATTAATTGGTCAAGCGGACCACGAAATTAGTGAATTTAATGAATTAAAATGAAGTATACTTCACTAAAGCTCTCCGGCCGTTTCATTTGTCACCGAGAATCGTAGAAATAGATTAAACGACATTTGAAAAATGGCAAAAAGGAGGGAAAACTCAAAAGGTGGGGTTGAGATAGGAAGTTGATAGGATAGCTCAAGTGGTAGAGCAGCGGCGTATCAAGCCGAAGATCGTGGGTTCGAATCCCGCTCATGCCATTAACTTTTTTTCATCTCAACTAAAAACCTTAATTAATTGTAATGTATTAATAGGTCAAGCGGACCTCGGAATTAGTGAATTTAATAAATTATTTTTATTTCAGTGCCAGGCAGTGGTTATTGGTTTGCTTTCATCAGTAGTCGCAATTCTGTTAGTAGTAGTCTTTCATCACAAGATAAATATTAGCCATGCCATAATGGTCTGTGCATGCAGCATTACTACTGCGTCTATTGCGAGCTTCCTTTTAGGTAATTTAAATCGTTGCTATATGTCCAGCTTTAACATATTTTTTATTTTCATTCATAATTTTAGGTCTCGTTACTGTGGGCATTGTTGTTGGTTCTATGTATTTTAAAATCAACCCTGATAACGTGACCACACCGATTGCAGCAAGTTTGGGAGATATCACCTCATTAGTATTATTATCCTATATTGCAACAGGTTTCTATCATACATTAGGTGTGTGTTTTTTCTCTTTAATATACATATTAACAATTTTTATTAATATTGTTATTCAAATGAAAGTCTTATTTTACATTATAAAGAATATGTACATACAATTTATCTTCTTATTGATTTATTTTTTATTACATTTTAAAGATTTTTATTAATGCTATATAATAAATTCAATCAAATCCTTTTTAGATGAATATCTGTGGGTGCCAGTTATAGTGATAATTGGATTTCTAGTTTTAATGCCCGTCTGGGTGTATATTACAGCAAATAACAATTACACTAAACATGTGTTGACTACAGGCTGGAGTCCAATTATTTCAGCAATGCTAATAAGCACGTAAGTAGCAGACATTTTCTTAGATTAAAATAAATTGAGATTAAAATAAATACCTCGATTAATTTATGCAGCATCTGTTAGTGAATCGTTCATTATAATCTTGGCCAGACAATTTTTAAATATTTGACAGAGAAATATATGAGGGATATGCAGACAGCATCACTGGTGTCTTTAGTCAACCTTTCTACCAATTTATCCTTCTTTTTTCCATATCCTGGAAAGTGGCACATTTTCCGTGGTTCCTCGTACCTAATTTCCCTAGGCAATTTCGCATTTTTGAAGATGCTGCTGTTTTCCTCAGTTTTCCCATTTTTTGAGGTGGCTAATTGTACTGCATGTTCATTTTTATTTATTTATTTTAATGGCGTTGAACTCGTATATTAGCGAGAGTATGTACGTGTTTCATCACATATATGTAGTTGGAGGGAAGGTAAAATGAAAAAAAAGGCCAGTAAGACAAATGAAACGAGAGTCTATCATGCTCATAGGTGTCATCGTTGAACTTTCCTTGACCAATTTATCAACCTCTTCGTTGCCGCTCTGCCCTGTATGCTCTGGTACCCAAAAAAGAGTGATTTTATTCTGCTCTGATGGGCTTGATGTAGTCCCAAAATGGTTCAGGGCAAATTGAACTTTCCTCGCCTAATTTATCAGCCTCCAAATTGCCTTGCCTTCTGTATGCCCTGCTACCCAAAAAAGGTTGATTTTGTTCTGGCCTAACAGACTTGAGGCAGTCCCAAATAGTTCAGGGCCACATCAACTTTAATTGACTTTAAGCTTATCTGAATTTGACCCCTCAGCATTTTCTTCAGAATTCTTCTGATTTCTTGAATAAGCTCTCATTTTTTATCCTTTATTCTGATCAGCTCTTTAGTGAGTGATACTTCCTTTGTAATGTCCGTTTCTGTTGTCATTTCGTGCTCAAGTGCTTCTTTTTTGGCTTTTTCCTACATTGTTTTATCCCAGTGAGCAGAATGAATATGGTCCAAGAGCTGTAGTTGTTACAGCTTCCTTACTGCGGCTGCACGTACGTTGGCGGTAGCTCAGTGGAGAAGGGGGGGAATGTGTTGAAGGGAGAGACAAGTGATGGTCGGTGAGGAGGTGAAAGTTTATTTATAGGTGTTACGTTGAGCGCTACGGTATTTTTGGGGAAGGATAAATACCGAAACCAGGGGATGAAAAGGCGATGTAGCACTTCTGGCTCTCTTCTTTCTGATGGCGCTTCCAACCAGGGTTATGATGGGAGCTAAATGATGAAGTTCTTCCCGCTTCTATCCGAGTTAATTCGTTAACACAAGCAAGATATCTTAAGGTATTATCTTACTTAGGGTTTAAAACTACGATTGAAAAAAAAATGAATACTAATCACAACTATTCTATTTACAAGTACATAGGCAAATCCTTTTAAATTAAAAGCTAGCAAAAGGCCAAAACTTATAGCTAATGTCTCTAGTCCAGAATTATCAGGCCTGATAAGAAATTGGAAATGTACCAACTCACGGGATCTCCTCACTTGCCGGGATCAGCCCCTTCCTCTTCGTATCAACTCTTCGATCAGCCCGACTAGGTTCACAAGCCATACGCACACATACACTTTAAAAAAAATAATATTTTCTTTTCCTCGTGGAGACCACCTCTTCCTCGGAACGTCTATATTCAACTGACCCTCTTTGCTTTTTTTTTTTCCAATCTCGGACTCAGTGCCATCCCGATCAGGATCTTGCAGGCCGCGAATTACTTCCTGCTTCTCTTCTCGGTTCGTCCCGCCACTATTTACGCTTTATTAATTTTTTTCCCGAGAAGAAGGAAAAAATGTAATATAGTCATGTAGGTACATTATTTTAATTATTTTATACCAAACTTTGTTAAAAACAATTTTCTTATAATTCAGTTTTGTTTTTTCAAATCAAAACTTTTGACCAATCCTTCTTAGAGAAAACCTCAATGCTAAAGATCGGGCACTCTGACAATAATAATGCATTTAAAAAACTCATTTCATGCAGAGATGTTCTCACTTATAAAGAGCACTATCAATATGTGGCCCTCAGAGGATCTGACTTGAATAAGGGTCATCCTCGCCAAATTAAAGCCGGGAACACACTTACCCGATGCTACCCAACGCCTTGCCAAGTTTTGGTATCGTGTGCACATCTATCCGACGTAAGCACACGTCGCGTACAGTCCACAGCATTTATCACAATGATCACTGTCACAATTGCAACGCATCTTTTGTTCTTAATGCACTATTTTGAGCAAAACTTTGTAATAAATTGTTAGTTAAATTTTATGAGCACAACCATCTAATAAATTGTTTGTTAAACTTAATTGTGTTAAATGAAGTTTCTCCTAACCATCATAATTAAACAATGTTTATAAAAACTTATGCATTTTTGATCTCGTTTTACATTAAAATAACATGTTGTAATTAATATAACGACAAAATTACACTTAGTTTGAAATAAACTACAAAAAATATGAGTGACCTGTTCTGATGCTACCCGACATTACAAAATGGTGTAATTTTACGAGCAAAACTATGAAATAAATTGTTAATTAAATTTTATGAGCAAAACCGTGTAATAAATTGTTCCAATTTTAGTATATGTACCGCCGAAGTGAGTACAATAAATTGTTAGTTAAATTCATTATATCAAAAAATCGTATTCTGGTGTTTTGATTAATTTTCTACCAAACCATTAATATTAATTTTTTAAATAAAAATTAATTTTTAATCACAGTTAATTTGGTTTATATTAAAATAAGTATGTTGTAATTAATATAACGACAATAATACATGTAGTTTGAATAAAAATATGAGTGTCCGGTTCTTTTGTCTTAGACTGTACTCGATGCGACCCGACGAAAATCTGGACAGTGGGGATCGCAGAGCGTCGGGTAGGTTAGCGTGGCATTGCATCGGGTAGATGTGCACGGGGGTAATGCACCCTTATTGAAAATCGGATTTTGGATTTGCGTCGGGTAGCATCAGGTAGCGTCGCATGGCGTAGCATCAGGTAAGTGTGTTTCTGGCTTAAGGATAGGCCATGCGAGGTTGACTCACTTTTGGGCCAAAGCCCACATATGTGTACGGCATATAAAGAAAGTTTGCTCGATCAAACGGTGTCTTTGGCTCCATATTGAGAGCTTGTAGGAAGAATTAGGCTTGAGCATGGCAACGAGTATCTGGGTTCCCTGTTCCAATTGTTAGAGGAACTAGGACTGTTTTTTCTGTATATAGTACTTTATAGACACCTTGTTTTTTATTGTAAAAAAGATAGAATTGCTGGTAAGCTGCGAAAAGTGTCGGGGCTCAACTATGTGCAGAATTGATCTTATATAAATCAGTAATCAATAATTCTGAAATTTTTCCAATGTTTTACTTTTTTTTCAGTGTTGGTGGGCTCGCTTTAGGACATTTTATTAAAGAGTACAAAACGCTGACGGCTTTCCAACCTGTAATTAACGGAATCGGTGGAAACCTGGTTTCTATTCAAGCTAGTCGTTTATCAACCGCCCTTCATAAATACGTTTCCTTAGGAGAATTACCAGAAGGGACAAAAATATTAATCTCACCAATAAAAGTATTCACCTCTAAAGGTAAAATTGCATGAAAAATTAAATTGAAAATATTTATAAACATACGTAGTAAATTATCGATGAAATTTTAAGAAGACTAATTTTTTTGGCTATTTAGTAACTATTAATAAAGAAAGAAAACAATCATAGAGGGTAAAATTTAAAAGCAAAGTGAAACAGTGATAAAATTTCACTCGATCAATCTTTCCATCATTTATTTTTATCTATATTTCTTATAATAACACTATAAACTTATATTTCCTGTCTAAATTGATTTTTTTCCAGGTTTACATGCTCTCACCAGTAGAGTACTAATATCATTAGTCGTACCTGGACATGTAGTGTTTGCGTTTGTTATTACATATTTGCAGACAGGTAATTTCTCTCCGGGATCCCTGTTCCTTTCACTTTATTTGGGTGCAGCACTTCTACAGGTAATTTAATAAATTATTAACCAAACCTAAGCTAAAGACACTCCCCATCAGAAATTTTTGAATTTTATAAGACAATTCCAAAGCTACATATGCTCACTGACTAAGGAGGATTTTTTAAAAAATTCTCTTGGGCTTGCCTCTTCATCCCTACTTTAATAGAACTATAGAGCAAGACCGTCAAATCTAACCACTAAAGAAAGCTTCGATCTAATTTCTTTAAAGTCCTTCATAAAAAGAGTTGTGATTTTCCTAACCTACAAGTACAATTCTGTCCTTAGAACTACATAGTTCCTTTCCCCATTGATATTTTCCCTCATCAGGATGACACCAAAGCTTAAGAAACCTCATCATCCTACCATCAAATTAATCTGTTGCCTATAAGGATCAGGTAAAAACTGTATGTTCTTGCAATCCTTCATTCCCACACTAAAGAAAGCTTCAATCTAATTTCTTTAAAGTCCTTCATAAAAAGAGTTGTGCTTTTTCTAATCTACATGTACAATTCTGTCCTTAGAACTACATAGTTCCTTTCCCCATGGATATTTTCCCTCATCAGGATGATACCAAAGCTTAAGAAACCTCATCATCCTACCATCAAATTAATCTATTGCCTATAAGGATCAGGTAAAAACTGTATGTTCTTGCAATCCTTCATTTGTGGCAATCAGCTGAGTTCAGATGTTCTCGTTCCATTATAAGACATCATCACTACCACTCTTGAGCAAAGAAATGCTACTTCAGGTGCATTCCTAGATACGAAATATTTGATTGGCTTAGAAGCTAAAAGAGTCGTTCCTTTTACCTACTACCTATTCCTATAATCGTACTTACCCGACACATACTTTCATGTCATTAGTGTCTCTTTCCAATCAGCCATGTATCACACAGATGCATGGATAGCCTTAGGGCCCATCCTAACCATAGGCCTATCTTTTCTGAGACTATCTTCACCACATACGTGGATGATACCACCATCAAAGTTCCGGTCATCTCAATTAAACATGCCAACGTCAAACTACCCAGTCATTACAATCTGAAAAACTTCGACTCCTGTCAATGCTTCTTAATACTTTCAAGTAATTAGTAGCTCCTCTCAGTCAGCCCAGTATTGTACTTGTACAGGAGTAGCCCAAGGGTATCTTTACACTTTCCTAATTTTTTCTGAAACTATCTTCATCACATGTTTGGCTGATAGCGCCATCCTTTGCTCTGTTAAAGGGGACAGCCAAACGTTCCTTTTTTTTTTTTTTTTTTTTTTTTTTAAGCTACAAGATCAGATGTAGGACGAGTCACTTTACAAAAGGGACGAGTCGACCAATTGATCGGCTTTCTAGGGCATCTCGACTTTGCGAAATTCCTAGCTCAGGTTCTGAAAAACCAAACACATAAAAATGCGCACTCATCTCTTGGACACAGGGAAGCGTGACCATCTAGAATAGAGTGGCCATTACGTGGCGGCAATATGAATAAAAGTGATTAATATCTACCAGGAGAAGTCTGACTTCCTGTTCGTCGATATTGACCGACAGCTTCTTAAAGTGGGCAATGTTTTGGTATATTTGTCTTGTCCTTCTAACGTCTGAGTCTAAGGTCTGTTCGTCTGGTTTGACCATCTCCTTAGAGACCAAAACAAAGAAGCACCGTAGTTCGGATTTATTGTCGAACTTCACGTCGTAGTTGAACTACATTTCAAGATTTACCTTATTTTAATAGGGCAATCAATTTTATTCAATTACTTGGCCCTCTTGAGTACTATTTCTTTTCGGATTATCAATGAGGACTATTTAAATATTTGGTATAACAACTGTTGTCTTTTAGGATTTTCATTGGGATTGTTTAATTTTTTTTTTTTTATGCCAGGGACTGGAGGAGTTCCCTCCTGAGCACTGCAGCTGAGCTGTACAGCTTATTGTACTTTATCCCTGGCTCCATATTTTTGGTGAGGGCTCGCAACACAAATGTGAACTTGAGCCCCCGTTGAACCGGTATTCTTCCATCGAAGAAACTCATTTTTGAAGGGGGTTGGGACCAAATTCAGGGTCGCTGAGATCCGATCCCGCCCCTTCCATTGATGAGTGCCGTGTCAATTTCTTTCAATTCGGCCACCTTCCCCTTAGGCGTCAGAAAAGTCCAGAGCCGACGGTGGGGATCGAACCCATGACCGCGTGATCTACTAGCCGAGAGTCTGACGCCTTAACCACTCGGCTACCGCGCCCCCCCCCCAGCTATCCTTACACACCAAAAGCCTTCGAATCATTGAAGATGTACATGTACAAACTGATATAAAATTTACTTAAAAGCAGCAATTGGCACAGGTTTAAACAAATTTATTAGCATTTCAATGAGGAGACAATGTATTTATATACGGAAAGAATTGGTCATTAACGTCACATTAGCTAATGAATGTCAATGTCCTTGAAAGCAATGTGCCTAACTTGTTATTCCTAACTAAAAACTTTATTTTTTCTTTCCTCATTTTTACACTTTTTTCAGGTGACAATCCTCTTGTTTTTGGCTTATATTTTAACACATTACTTTTGGAAGCAAGGAGTCGATCCTGACAACACGACAATTCCATACCTGACTGCATGCGGAGATCTACTAGGAATTATACTGTTAGGCTTAGTTTATAAGTTTTTAGAGCTCATCGGAGGAAAAGAAAATCAAGCTCTTTAATTGAATAAAATAACTGTGATCAATAATTGTTTTACTAAGGTAACATTTTGTCAAAAAAATGATATTTTAAAAATGAAATAAAAAGTGTAGACATCACATTATTATAACTTTTTTCTCTCTTGTTTTAAAATATACATTATCATTAATTATTTATTATCAATGCATTTTGAACATGTGGTTTTTACATGTCTGAAAAAACAAAACAAATGTTCCTTTATTTAGTCTAATTGAATAACTTTTTGTTCAATTAAGTTAATATTAGTTACTATTACTATTTGAACCTTGTTCAGTTTTTATTACAATTATTTATTTAATTTTTAAACCCTGATCCCACTATTTAGTATAATTTATTTGAATATTTTTGAAATGTTATTATTATTTGTATTATTATTAGCATGCGTATGTATTAAAATTGCACATTTATTATTTTGTATTTATAAACATGTGGGAATAATTGCAGAACTTGGATAAAGTATGATTTTATTTTATATTTTAAGCCCACACTGCACAAACTTTTTTTTCTTTCCTTTCGTTGATTTCTGGTTTGTGCTGTCCCAAATCCCACTGATATATATGTATTTTTTTAAATCACTTTGACCATGATACTTTACCATTTTTTTATGTAAATTTTATTGCAAGCGTATGAAATTGTTCTAAAGCGATTTAAAAAAAAAAGTCCTTATTTGTTAAATTGGTAAAATATTTGACAGAGTTACCTATATGAGGACGAGTGTTTATGTTCTCTTAGTTTTAAGCATGTCGCTTGATAGTATTTGCTTTAAACTCAGTTGAATTATTCATAGAAATGAAGGAAATGACACCCTTGGTGTTTACTGCAACACAAATTCGAGAAATCAATGCATTCGCACAATTGTAAATTAGTTACAATTTCTAATTTATTTATGGACTTAATTAATTAAAGTCCTTTTCTTTTTATTATCTGCACTTTTTTTTTTTTTAAATTTTTTAGCGGTTAAATCTACATATAAAAAGATGACTTGCCCAACAGTAATTTTGCATTGCAGTAATGCACTAGGGATGTTTAGTACATTATTAAGAAAACAGAGCAGATTTTTTTTAAAAATAAAATTTGTTTATACTATGCACAAATTTAGAATCACTAACAATATTATTTTGTATTTTCCTAAAATTTATTACATTATTGATTCTTTTTGGCCTATTACAACTAGCTAAAATTGACTAAAAAACAAGTAATGTTTTGTAACCTGTGATATTTTTGACAAAATGTCTTATTTTTTTGTAGATAAATACTTCATATGCATAATAAATTTGGTCATCTTTTTTTTTCATTTTTTGTTCTGAAAAACACCTATTTTCTTTTCTTTTTTAAGGGCAAAACGTCTTCTTAAGACACTATGATACGTGGTGGCTGGGGGTTCCTCAATTTTTTTTTTTTTTAATCGACCTTATCACCATTAAAAAAATCTTCACTTTTGTTTTTAAATATGAGGTGCACGTATTAACCATTTTTTAAAACGTAAATTATTATTTATATTGGTAAAAAATATATGATAGCACCCACAAAAATTTAATTAAAAAAATATTGGCCTTAGCGTTTTAATAATTTCTTCTCAATGATTCACCTGTAGCTTTTCTTTTCTATAAATCCTATATATTTTTTTAAATTAATTTAGTTTTATATCACTCATTTAGAATAGTTTATAATACTTATATAAATGAAGCATAAAATTATAAATATTTAAAGTTCACAGTTTTTCCACCGACGACCATTTATTGTGTTGATATTTTCTTGGGATGTGGAGTAGAAGTTTACATAAAATAAGACAAAAGAAGGCAATTCAATTAATGGCGCTTTCGCTTGTCTGCCAGTAATTGCCAATTTGTATGACAACGATTTGGTGTAATGTAAAAAAAATTACGAATGAATTTATTTTTATACGATGATAGATAGTAAGGATACGTTGTAAAGTTTTATTAAGATGCTCAACTTTTGATTTATTTAATTTATTTTTTAAAGCATCCGATTATAACTACGACCTGAGCAGTGGTTCCTTGCAACATCGTTATCTCATTTTTATTCTCGTTAAATCAATTTTTTTTATCAGTTATACATTTTAGTTCAGTATGAAGACTGAAATTTTATCGCCGAACCCTCAGATATATTTTTTATTGTACTGTATTGATCAATTTCGAATCGACACTAAACATAGGAGGAAATATTCAAACGCAATAATACTATTTAATTTTTTTTTTTTAATTATACATGAACATTGATTATGATCAAGTATAATTCGGATTACAGTATTAATCTTTTTCTCATCAGCATTGGCCTTAAATAAAAACTAAGCTTACATAATTAGTGATATAGTTTATAGTCTAGAAATATTTTAATGGATGAAATTTTATTTTTATGCGTAATCATCCCGTTGTTGTTGTAGGTAAATGGTTTAACTAATAGTTATGTATCATTATAGATATATTTTATTAAAAAAATATAATTGTCTAATAATAATGTAAATTTATAAGTAAACCTTTGCTAGAAAGGAACCACGATTGAGGAATCCTTTTAAAACAAATATATATAATATTTTTACTTTTTCTAATTCAAACAATTTAACAAAATTTAAAATTCAATAATGTCGAAAGGGTCGCGGTTTTATTGAGTATTCATATTGTCACAGATCAAGATTGCCCTATTAAACAGATAATTTTAACACAAAATTTAAATATAATTTGTCCCCGTATAAAAAATTAAATCATTTTGTATTCCAGTGCTGAGTTTATTGATAAATTAAATAACTATATATTGTTTTAAAGATTTGAGATTGTTCAAGGCAGATTTATTTCGCACATATTAAAGGCACCTCTATCGAACCCTAGGCCACAATCATTTGGTGTCGATGATTTAAAAAAACCATAAAAGATTCATTGTTATATAGTTTTTCCATGAATGTTTGTAGTGCCTAGCTTCAAAAGCGAAATACAGAGTTTATTATTTAGAAATTAAATAATAATTAGTTAATTTTTTATGTTTTAACAAAGAAAAAAAATGTTATAACCACCTTTTGTTGTATCAGTTAAAAATTGAACTGTAAAGAAATTGAGATAAAATGAGTACATTCTGCACTGCAAAAATTTACGTTTCACATAGTTTGTTAGATGTAAAGAAGAAAAAACCTTATAAAAAATGTACAAGATTAAAAATTATAAGGTTTAAAAAAATTACATTTCGACTTAGAAACTTCAGAACATTATATTTTTATGAATTTAAGTCTAGAGTGGATAGATTGAATGTGAATCAGCATGATGCGAATTCATTCCTTTTGCAGGCTGTGAACATATATGATATATAAAATCAGATTATCTCACTTTTATTTTATATGTATAAATTGTATTTTCCTTGTACTACACTTTTATTGTTCTGTTATCTGTGAACCTAGCATAAAATTTTTGTTTTTGTAATAAACACACATATGTATTTAAAAAAAAAAATGCACCATTAATTAAAAATGTTGGTTTTGGTATGGTTACTGTAAGGTTTAATATATTGATTTTTGGATATTAAGATAACTTTATAGTTTGGAAAATTTTAAAAAATATAACATTCCCTTCAATAATCAAAATTTGTTTACAAAATCATGGCGAATGTATTAAATCAAAACTGTAAATACTTTTAGCTTCCTGAATGTATCCAGTTTTAATGAAGAATAGCCATAATTTAGCGACAATAATTTGTTTACATTGTTGTTCATAGCGTGTAGCTAGCAGTTAATGATCGTTGGTGTAAACGTCTAAAATGACTAACATGTTCATCTTGGAAATAGTGATAGCTACTGATTAAAAAAAAAATATTTTCTTTCACAAATAAATTGTGCAACTGATATGTGTTTTTTTCCTTTTAAGTTTTCTATTTGCATTGTAGTAAAAAGCTTTGATGAAAGTCGAAAATAGTGTAAATTATATGGCAGTTTACAATCAAGTTTTAAACAAAAAATTTTTCCAATGAAATAAATTGGATTAAAAAAAAATATTAAGACTGTAATTTCTTTCATTTTGCTTCATTAAAAATCCTTTTTTTTCTGTAATATTTTATAGTGCTATCTAAAGAAGAAATATGTGGTTCAATACATTAAAAAACGTTGACATGAGTTAATTCACTACTTTCGTGGTCCGCTTGACCAATTAATACATTACAATTAATTAAGGTTTTTAGTTGAGAAGAAAAAAAGTTAATGCACGAGAGGGATTCGAACCCACGACCTTCGCCTAGATACTCCGCTGCTCTACCACCTGAAAAATGGCAAAAGGAGGCAAAACTCATAAGGTGGGGTTGAGATGGGGAGTTGATGTCCGAGTGGATCGAGGTCACGATAGCTCAGGTGGTAGAGCAGCGGCGTATCTAGCCGAAGGTCGTGGGTTCGAATCCCTCTCGTGCCATTAACTTTTTTTCATCTCAACTAAAAACCTTAATTAATTGTTGACATGAGTCTTGAAATTTTGAAAAATGATAAGGTTAAAGTTGGTGTTCGCTAGTACATAATACCTTTTTACACTAACCCATTATACCAACCCCTACCTCATTTTTTAGAATCAAGTCAACAATTTGTCAATCAATAAACTACAAAAATGTTAACATTCTATAGGTTCACTTTAGCCATGTACAAGAGGTATAACCTAAGTCCTAAACATTATTAAACCTACCTGTGCTTGAAACATACATTTTTTCCATCAAATTAATCTTTTTTAATTTCAAATTAGGGGTGTTTAGTTTATTTTTTTACATTTGTTTTTATATTTAATTGTACATGGTTTGTCTATTAGTGACATTTTTTAAACATAAAATGATTATCTTAGACCAATTATTTTATATTTTAAAAAATCTTAAATTAATAGAATGTTTTTGCATCCCAAATTAAAAGAAAAATCATTCATTTTTATATTTAATTTTTTTATAAGTTTTAATTTTAATGCATTTTCATATAGACTACTAAAACCCCCATTATTTTACATTAAAAAAATCACACAGGAAATTTACTCTACATGCATATATTTCACACTTAATTAATTGAGTGATTAATTTGAATATAAAAAAGGTTAATATGAAATTAAAAAGGGTTTTAAATTTTAAATTCAAGGCTAAAAGGGGTTAATCTTAAGAAAAAAGTGTTATTGTTAAATTTAAAAAAGGTTTGATTTGAGATTAAAAAGACTTCATTATTTTTAAAAACAATTCATTTGAAATTAAAAAGGTTAATTTGATGTTAAGTAAGTAAAAAAGACTTAAAGAAAATCCTTTATTTTTTAATTTAATTTTTTATCATTTTTAATTTAAATGAATTTTCATATAGTCTTCGAAAAGCCCAATTATTTTATATTAATAACTCAATTTAATTATTTGAGTGATTAATTTGAATATATAAAAATGGTTAATTTGAAATTAAAAATGGTCAATTTTAGGCTAAAAGGGGATAATTTTAATTACAAAATGTTAATTTGAAGTTAAAAAGGTTAATTTGAAATTAGAAAGGACTACTTTTGTTTTAAAAACGATTGATTTGAAATGAAATAAAGTTAATTTGATGTTAAGAAGGGTTAATGTACGGTAAAAAAAGGCTTAAAGAAAATCCTTTATTTATTTATTTTTTTAAATAATTTTTAATTGAAATGAATTTTCATATAGCCTTCTAAAAGCCCAATTATTTTATATTAAAAAAATCACACAGGAAATTTACTCTAACATGCGATTATTTCATGCTTAATTAATTGAGTAATTAATTTGAATATAAAAAAGGATAATTTGAAATTGAAAAAGGGTCAATTTTAGGCTAAAAGGGGTTAATTTTAATAAATAAAATGTTAATTTGAAATTAGAAAGGACTACTTTAATCTTAAAAACGATTAATTTGAAATTAAATAAGATTAATTTGGTGTTAAGAAGGGTTAATGTACCGTAAAAAAGACTAAAATAATTTGAATATAAAAAAAGGATAATTTGAAATTAAAAAGGGTTAATTTAAGGGTAAAAGGGGTTAATTTTAATAAATAGAATGTTAATTTGAAGTTAAAAAGGTTAATTTGATGTTAAAGAGGGTTAATGTACGGTAAAAAAGGCTTAAAGAAAATCCTTTATTTTTTCATTTAATTCTTTTATCATTTTTAATTGAAATGAATTTTCATATAGCCTTCTAAAAGCCCAATTATTTTCTTTATTAAAAATCGCAAATTACAGGACATTACTTAGCATACTTTGCATGCTTACGTTTCATCATCCCCTGAACTTTTTTTTTTATCATTCTTTAAAGAAATTTTTGTTTTTACCTTGCTGGATCGTGGGATGATGGGGAAGCCGAATTGACAATTACGTGAATCTCGGATGGGTATTCAAACGTTTTAAAAGGAATCGTTCGTGAATTTTTGACACCACACGGATAAGATGGGTCTGTAGAAGGATATGTGGCTGGGAGTATGGTAATATTCTACATCGTGGTTAAAACGAGGGTTCGCAACAGCAGAGGTCATATCAACCCTCAGAGTGCCGGTGTTTTTGAAAAAAAGCCCATTTGTAAGTATGTCAGGTTCGAATGCAGGGCCGCTGGATTCGAACCCGGGACCTTTACCTTACAGTGATGAGTGCCGTGTCAACACCTAAACCGTTACGGCCACCGACGCCCCCTGCCAGATTAGTTAAAATACACATTTTTACCGGGTAATTTTGTTAAAGTTTAATTTAATAGCTTCTTCTGTCTAAACTTTTCCAATGCTGTACAGCGGGACGATTTGTTAAAAAAAAATATTTTGAACGTATGACCTTTATGAGGTTTACAATTTTTTGCAAGGTTTTCGCACTCAAAAGTCACATTTTAAGGCGGGCACTCACTACTGACTTGTGTGCTTTTAATAGATTATTTTACAGCTTTTATACGAAACCTTGGGGGAAAAAACTACAATTTTTCCAAATAATCGAATGTCACGACCGAACGAGTTTGACGATAATGGCACACCGAGGTAATCAAATTACCTCCGGGCGAAAAACCAGTTAAAACATGCTAATTACAAGCCCGGCCTTTCTATACCAGAGTAAAACCGAAAGCCCTTGATGTGTATGAGAATGGCGGGGTCTGCTGTCCGAAGGGGTTTAACCCTGAATTTACTACATCTCCCTTATATCTGACTGAGAAAATCAATTAAAATAACGTCAATAATTGTTTAACTAATAAATTAAAATAAAAAATTATAATGCTATGTTTTAGAACTGAATTAATGTTTCATCACGGTCGACATTCATATTCTTCGGCGTTCCTCATTTATCCGTTAAGTCACAATGGTTTGCGATGTTTTTAAACTATACGTTTTATCCAATCCATTCTAAATTAACAATATTACATTTAAAAAAAGGAGTGGCTTGTGGGTAGAACGTATGATCACTGGAAAGCTCATATCTATGCTAGTCCTGAATCCTGACCTCCTCGCCCCTTTTTTCCCCCATATCGAGTATGCAGCTATAGCAGACCGATGTTGAATCCCCACTGAAAACTTAAAAGACAACACATAACAGAATACTTTGATAACTTCGAAGATTTTTAGGACCGTGATCATAACCGGATTGCGTAAAATGTGATGAATCATTGGGGAAGGGCATCACGGTCATTCACGCTTAAATGTCTTAGAAAATGTTATAAGCGGTTATGCTGACAAAAGCAAATCTTCAAAATATCAGTTAATCAAGCATAAAAGCGACTAGCACGTGAAAAATGCACACCTTCAATTAGCAGTGAATGCATCCAAAATGTGGGCAAACACAACCACCTGGCAGTATCTTGAAGGAATTCTAGGTGAAATATACGAAAAAGCAGACAAACTGGCCAGAGGAATACTACAAGACCGTAATTGTACAGCTTTTTTTCCATCAAACTTCAAATTAACCCTTACCTAAACATTTCAACTCAAATTAATCAGTTTTAATTTAAAACTAATCCTTTTTAACTACAAATTAGCGCTTTTTAATTTGAAATTAACGCTTTTTCGTTTTCAAATTAACCTATTATTAATTCAATAAAGAAGCTTAGAAGTTGGTATGAAATATAAGCATGTAAAGTAAATTTCTTGGATATTTGCGATTTTTTTACATTGTTCTTTACTTCGTTATAGATGTTTAATCATAAAATAATCGGGCTTTTTGTTGGACCAAGTGAAACTTAATTACAGCTAAAATAAAAAGTTACATTAAATTTCAAATTTCTACTTCTCTTTGAAATATAACTTTCCCCTCCCTTGACACTTTTTATTTCAAAGTTACCTTTTCTTACTTCAAATTAGCATTTTTTTAAACTTCAAATAACCCTTTTTAATTTCAACGTTTCCTTTTCTTAATTCAAATTAGCATTTTTTACTTCAAATTAACCCTTTTTAATTTCAAAGTTACTTTTTCTTACTTCAAATTAGCGTTTTATACTTCAAATTAACCCATTTTAATTTCAAAGTTACCTTTTCTTACTTCAAATTAGCATTTTTTTAAACTTCAAATTAACCCTTTTTAATTTCAACGTTTCCTTTTCTTACTTCAAATTTGCATTTTTTACTCCAAATTAACCCTTTTTAATTTCAAAGTTACTTTTTCTTACTTCAAATTAGCATTTTTTAAACTTCAAATTAACCCTTTTTAATTTCAAAGTTACTTTTTCTTACTTCATATTAGCATTTTTTACTTAAAATTAACCCATTTTACATTCAAAGTTACCTTTGCTTACTTCAAATTATCATTTTTTTAAACTTCAAATTAACCCATTTTAATTTCAAAGTTACCTTTTCTTACTTCAAATTAGAATTTTTGTACTTGAAATTAACCCTTTTTAATTTCAAAGTTATTTTTTCTTACTTCAAATTAGCGTTTTGTACTTCAAATTAACCTATTTTACATTCAAAGTTACTTTTTCTTACTTCAAATTAGCATTTTTTACTTCAAATTAGCCCTTTTTAATTTCAAAGTTACATTTTCTTACTTCAAATTACCATCTTTTTTACTTTAAATTAATATTTTTTAATTTCAAATGAGTTCATTTTAATAAAAATTTAACCCTTTTTAACTTCCGCCTAACCCGTTTTAATTTAAAATTAACTGTTTTCAACTTCAAATTAGCATGTTTTAAGTTCAAATTAAGCCTTTTTAACTTCAAATTAACCTTTTTTATTTTGAATTAACTCTTTTTAATTTCAAAATAACCCTTTTCAATTTCAAATTAACTTTTTTTTAATATTCAAATTACCTATTGTTTGCTTCAAAGTAACTTAAATTTAAAATTAACCCTTTAAACGAACTTAGTAGATGGTGATATAAAATATGTAAAAAATAAGCATGTAAAGTAAATTTTCTGCAAATTTGTGATTTTTTTAATTGTTCTAAATAATTAGACAGGAAGAATATATGAAAATTCAGTACAATTTAAATTTAGAAAAATCAAATACAAATTTTTTTAAAGAATTACAAAACGAGAGATGGTTTGAAATACAAGCATGTAAACAAAATTCCTGTACGTTTTTGTTACTAAATAAAATAATTGGGTTCTTATAAGATCTACGATATATATATAAAGTGGAAGGCCGACAAACAGCTGAGGTCATCGCCGGCCCTCCGCGTGTATCTACGATAATAAGTTAAATTTAAAATTAAAAATTATCTTTAAATACAAATTAAGCCTTTGTAATTTAAAATTAACACTTTCTTTAATGCATTTAACAAGATTAGCAGCATGCAATATATGCATGTACAGTAAAATTTCTGGATATTTTGCGCATTTTTTAATTCTTATTTTTTTCGTTATAAGTTTTTGAAATATAAAATAATTGGGCCCTTCGAAGACTACGTGAAAATTAAGTACAATTGAAATTAAAAGTTATACATACAATACTAACCTCGTTTGAAATATAGCTTTTTGCCGTCAATCTAACACTTTTTAACTTCAAATTAAGCCTTTTTAATTCCAACTTAGCATTTTTCAACTTCAAATTAATCCTTTATATATTTCAAATTAACATTTTTTAACTTCAGATTAAACCTTTTTAAGTTAGAATTTGTCTTTTTTAATTTCAAATTAGCACTTTTTAACTTCAAATTAAACCTTTTCAATTTCAAATTAACCTTTATTAATTTTGGATTAACCCATTGTTAAAAGAATTAAACAACTTGTAAGATGGTATGAAATGCAAACATGTAAAGTAAAATTCCTGTTTATTTTTTTTAAATTCCTGTTTTCTTCCTTATAATTTCTTTTTTAGTATAAAATAATTAGGCTCTTCGAAGACCACGTAAAGTAAAATTATAACTAAAATTAAGAATGGTTAATTTGGCTCATCCACTCGTAGACGACCAAACCCCAATATTTTCATAATTTGTAGCTAGATCACTTCCGGTTACGGAGCCCTTGTTCTGGCATATTTGTCCGTCGCATTTCTAGAGAAAACAGCGATGATAGGCGGACCAAACGGATCGTTTTATCAGCCGGCAGACTTGAATTACGACTGACAAAAAAATCGACACAATTAAGCCGTGGAAGATGTTCGATTGACCGAATATGCGATACCATTCCTGCGGTCGGAAGCAGGACGAAGATTGGGCCGTCGGTCGGCGCTTTGGGGTCGGCCAATTTCCTTTCAGGGCCCCGTTTCGCATTTCTTCAGCATCCTTTTAAGCCGATTAGCCGGCCCGCAGAGTTCATATCGGCTTGAGTTCCCACGGGCAGATAACAAATCGAAATCGGGCCGGCAACGTGTAATCACTTTGAGAAACGCGGCGACACGCAGCGCCGTTAGAAGCACGCGCATTGTTTCAATTTGCATGTTCAGTAATAGTGCGCGCCTCTGAAATTGATAGGCCTCTTGGTTTTGAAGGAAACGAGCCACATTTTCTCATGGAAAATTGGTAAGGGCATGTGAAAGTGTAAAGATTGTTTGGTTGTCTAAGGAGGTCGAAGAATTGAGTTATTTAAGATGAAAACGTACCTTCAAAAAGATTAAAATGTTGCCTTTACCAGCAAAATATTAACAAAAAGGATAAACAATCCTTAATTCCCTATTTAAGAACAATTTCCATTAGACATTCACATTTTAAACTTTTACCTTAGTTTGTGATTTCTACTTGGCCATTATTCAAGTTTTTGGTGAAGGGAGCTCTAATTAAAGGACTGTCCGTCGTCGGTTTGAAAAGCTTTCTTCAGGAGATACGAAGTATGAAAAAAAACCCGATATTTCGTTCTTCAGTATTTTTTTTTTTCAAATTAAGCCTTTCATTAAAGCATTAAAAAAATGTAGGAGATCGTACGAAATATTGAGTAAATTACTTTTTAAAATTACTGCATTTTAAAAAATCTCGAATAATTAGAAGAACCATTTGTTTTTACATTTAACTTTATATAATCTGAATTTTAATTGTAATTTATTTTCATGTAGTTTTTAAGAAAGCAATTATTTTTAGGTATTTTCATAAAATTCAATTTTACAATATAAGGATCGCTTGATTTAATATTTATTAATTTTAACCCAGAATGGGTTAATTTGAAGTTAAGAAGGTTAATTTGAAATAAAAAAAGGTTAATTCGAAATTAAAAAGTTTAATTTTAACTCAGAAAATATTCATTATAAGAAAAAATAGGGTTTATTCGACTTTAAAAAAGGTTTAAGTTGAAAAAAGAAAGGTTAATTTGAAGTCAAAAAGGGATAATTTCATGTTAAAAAGAGTCTATGGGAAATTAAAAGGATTTAATTTGAGTTAAAAAGGGTTAGCTTGACGGCAAAAAGCTATATTTCAATCAGAGGCTAGTATTTAATGTTAGATGACTTTTAATTTTAGTTGTAATTAAACTTCACACAGTCTTCGAAAGGCCCAATTATTTTATATTAAAAAATAAATTATAACGAAAAACAGATGAATGAAAAAAACGCGAATAAACAGGACATACCATCTGATAAGTTTTTTAAATTGTCTTAAGAAAGGTTAATCTGAAATTAATAAAGGTTAATTTGAAGTTAAAAAGGGTCAATGGGAAGAAGCACGAGGGTTTTGAAGTTTTTAAAAATAAATTAACCTTTTATTTAAAAAAATAATTCTTTAAAAAAAAACATATATCAAAATTTGTATTCAGTGGTTTTTCAGCGGGCAAAAACTTTGTTTCTTGATAAAAAAAAATTAAAAACTTAGTTGATAATTAGCCGAATTTTGTGGTTTTTATGCTGATAAATGCTTTCCATACTCATCCATCCTCTATTGCTGTAGTTGCATAATGCATGTTATTCCGAAATGTCTTGAGTAGCCTCCCCCTCTCCTGGAGACCATAAATTTATTCGATCATCCTTGGAAAAATTATATATGTACAATTTGAAATAATTTTCTCCGGGGGTTTTTCATCCTGGATCCCGTTTACGTTAACTACTGACTGTAGGGATGCCTAGGCTGACATGACGTCATGTCTGCTTTCTCTGCTTCTCCACTCCTCGACGTCGACCGGCTCAGACCTCAGTCACCTACGGGCCTTCGACTGAGTTGTTTCACGCCGCTCCGACCTCCGATTCATTTAAGGATAACGAAATTTTTCTGGTAAATTTTCAAATTTTTTTAAAACGTTTTTATCCAACCGGCGGCTCGATTCGTCCCAGTTTTTCCTTTTTGTTGTGTTACGCCAACTGTCAACAGGGAGATTGTTTGTTTTTGTGCTAAATTTAAAATCGTTTTTACAACTTGAAATACTGTTGTCGTTTTTTTAAAAATAATTTCAGCTTATACATATCAAAAGAAAATTTGTATCAATTTTTAATATTTTATTCTTATGCGACGGGTCTAAGTGTTTGAAACGTTTTCCCACCCAAGACATTATTTTACTTTTTCTTGGATTAACTTTTTGTTAGTATTTCTGTAATAAAAAGTTCAATTTTGACGGTATTAATATTAAACAAAAAAAAATAAAACCATAACTATATAAACCAATATATGTTTGCCTTTTTGTATCATATCAAAACAAAAACAAACTGTTGCAAACTTTTGCTCTTTCGTACTTTGCCTTATACGAAAGCATTTATTTATAAAAGCTTTTTTCTTTTATGAAATGTTATTTTTGATTATTCTGTTCAAGAAACATTCTTAGTTTTCGATTTTTTTTTCATTTTAACATGCTTATAGTAGTAGTAATAGTGCAAACAATCAGTTTTGTTTTGAAAACAGGCCGTTTATTTATAATTTATTTATTTTGTTTAAATAGTTTTTAATTTTTGGAAAAAGAAAGATGAACGAGACCGTTAAATGTTCAGCCATGCCATACGCACCACAACTACCCCCTCGCCACCTGTGACTTCCGCGATCTTTTTATTTTTATTTTTTTTTTAACAAAAACTACGAGTGATTAAAGGATTAATAACTGTTTTAGTTGTATTTACAAAAATTGCGATTGAGGTCGAAATCTTGTCAAATTTCTTAGACACAAACCTTTTATATACTGTATATTTTTTCCATTTACAAATAATAACCGGTGAGCTTTTTAATTTATCAGCTCGATCATAATCATACACTTGGCTCTTGCTCCGTGAGATACGTGAAGCTGGAACACACCCGACCAAGGACAGCAACGGGAACGGGCGGACCCAAAGAATACGACTAACGATCGGAACCCGATGAAAGAAAATCCATCAAGTCGCAGGCCAAAGTGTCAAATGAAGAATTCTCGTCTAACCCGAAGGCCATTTTTTCCCCGGCAATCGGCGATTTTGAAATATTGGCGTATACACGGGTGTAAATTTGAAAATTCGGATAAATGTGGAAGTGATAAAAGAGTAAAAGGAGAATCTAATGGTCAACGGAAGCGTGCCGTAAGTAATCAAATAACCCGGAAAATTGCCGCTCACGGCGTCATTTGCTTACCGACAGCCGTGGCCGAATAAAAAAATCTGTTTAATAACTGTTCTCTGTGTTCTTTGAGAATCTTTTTACTTTTATTCCTATAGTCGACGGTTTCATTGTTCGCACTAACATCCGACGAAGAAGCAGTCAAGTAGGAGTCAACACGAGAAAGGTCTTCCGCCCTGGCAATTACCTCCGCGACATTAAAATTCACTTATTTTCGATTCGGTCCGAAAGTCGAATTGTCGACCTCCTTCCGATCTCGTTATCGGCCCGACTCTTCTTTCACCTCTCCTGGGCATGGTTATGTAACACGAGACGATTACGTGTTAGAGGTCATCGTCGTAAGGAGATTTCTCTACCAGATTCTCGACTGGTTTTCGAGCAGATCGATTCGTTCTGAGACAAAGCCTATGAAAAGCACAACCTATTACGACAAGTTCGCGTATCGACTAACAAACAAAGTTTCGACCCAGACGCCCAGACAATATTGACAAAGCTTATATGCAATGAAAGTTAAAAAAGTGTAAAACATGAATAAAATGCAACAATAAATTTGCAACAGCCGAAGGTTACCCGTGGAACAACTTTTGTCGAAGAGTTGATGTAATCTTGCTACATTAGTGATCATTTAGCTAATTGTAAGTCGAGGCTTTGGAGAAACCAAAAAACCGTTTTCACCAGTTTCTACATTAGTTTGGTATTTTCCCATGGCATAGTTGGGGGAACGAAAAGGTCCAACCGTATCCTAGAGCATCCAAGAAAACGAGGAAGCAATGGGAATAACCGTGCAATCCAATCTCGCATGATTTAAAAAAAATAAATCTGTGCATTATTGGAAGATGGAAGACTCGCTGACCTTGGAAGGTCAGCAGGCACTACGTCAGACTTGGTGATTCTGGTGCTGCCATTTTCCCCGGGTGAAAGGGTTTTCAGACCTACAACACATCCATGGAATAAATAATACAGTTGTAATGAAATTCCTCGAAGAATTAGGACTGAATGGTGTACGATAAATACAGAACAGAGGACACAATGGCTTTTAAAAGGCACATTACATAAACCCTTGTTCTTCATCATACTACCGATTTAATATGGCCAGATGACCTCACCCTGCTTATACCCTTGACACTGCACCTTTCAAACCCCAACACCAAAATCACACAATTTTTATTTTACCCCGATTGAAACAGCATGGAGGCAAGGCAAGACTAATGCCCTTAAGATAAACCCAAATTTATAATTCTCGATAAATTCACTAATTTCGTGGTCCGCTTGACCAATTAATATATTACAATTAATTAAGGTTTTAGTCGAGATAAAAAAGTCATTGGCACGAGCGGGATTCGAACCCACGATCTTCGGCTTGATACGCCGCCGCTCTACCACTTGAGCTATCGTGACCTCAATCCGCTCGGACATTAACTTCCTATCTCAACCCCACCTTATGAGTTTTCCCTCCTTTTTGCCATTTTTATCTCGACTAAAAACTTTAATTAATTATAATATATTAATTGGTCAAGCGGACCACGAAATTAGTGAATTTAATGAATTAAGTATACTTCACTATAGCTCTCCGTGGCCATTTCATTTGTCGCCGAGAATCCAATCCGATTACACGACATTTGAAAAATGGCAAAAAGGAGGGAAAATTCAAAAGGTGCGGTTGAGATAGGAAGTTGATGTGGATCGAGGTCACGTTAGCTCAAGTGGTAGAGTAGCGGCGTATCAAGCCGAAGATCGTGGGTTCGAATCCCGCTCGTGCCATTGACTTTTTTTACCTCGACTAAAAACCTTAATTAATTGTAATTCTCGATAAATTGAAGAAAGCATTTTCTTCGTTAATTTGTGTAAAAAGCGAATTAACTTTTCCTGACCCTGCTGAGTAATTAAATTATTATAACCTCGACTCTCGTTATTCATCCCCCTTCAAATCTCAATACAAAAATCTCACATTTTTTATTTTACCTCGATTTGAAGCTCGATGAAAGCTTGAAGGAAAGGCAGGCTGACGCCCATAAAATAAACCCATCTTCATTATTTTCATCATTGATTTGGTCTGGCAGACACATTTCGCCATTTTCGTTTGGTCGAGGATTTGCGTCAAATGCGAATCATATTGTCCTCACCCTGCTTATAACCTTGACCCTCGTTGTTCATCTTGTTCATCACCCTTCAAACCCCAGCAGTACAATCTCATAATTTATATTTTAGCTCGATTTGTTGTTTGAACAGTATATTATTCCGTTGTTGTTTTTGAAAAAAAAAAGAAAAGAAATGTCTCGTATTCGTTATGCCAATGCAAGGCATAATAACAAATCTCATGGCCTAGGAACAATCTATTCTTAAAAATTTAAATCTCTCCTGCAACGATTTAACTTGCAAACGAACATATTCTACAAGCTGTATACATCATTTATTATTACCATTTCTTGGTTGAAATCGATTTGTCACAGGCAAAAGGGAACGAAACATTCTATTTTTCATCTTGGTCCGACTGGTAATTTATGAATTAAATTAACCCCCTTTATTATTATTATTTTATGAGTCAAATGAATTACCATATCGAAAAATTGTTCAAAATGGCCGTGTCACTTCAGAAAATGCAAGTAAATAGATAGTTTCGCATGACTCCTAAAAAGTATTAGCACGACCAAATTGTGCCATTAAAGTCCTAATGGAAATCAATGGTAGTAATTGATAAGTGATAACACAAACAGAATACTTCCTGTGGCAAAAGCGGGATCAAACGGACAAAAGGTTCTTCCGTATCAAATATACTAAAACATTTTTAAGTAAACATTTTTCTTTAAAATTAAGTAAATTTCACGGCCCAATTTTTGGGATCTTCGGTTAACTATTTATTTTAGTTTAGAACGTTTGAAAAAGAAACAACCTGTACTTTGGTCGTCCCCGATCATCACGATTTGCCAATTTTAGCTTTGTTAAGCGTGCGTGCGTGCGTGCGTGCGTGCGTGCGTGCGTGCGTGCGTGCGTGCGTGCGTGTGTGTGTGTGTGTGTGTGTGTGTGTGTGTGTGTGTNTGAAAGAAAGAAAGAGAAAGAGAGAGAGAGAGAGAGAGAGAGAGAGAGAGAGAGAGGGAGGGAGGGAGGGAGAGATGAGATACGCTCAGAAGAGAGAAAAATAAAGAAAGAAAAAATAAGAGAGAAATAGGAGAGATGAG
The DNA here is from genome assembly GCF_000648675.2 of Cimex lectularius. NCBI lineage: Eukaryota > Metazoa > Arthropoda > Insecta > Hemiptera > Cimicidae > Cimex > Cimex lectularius. The sequence goes on from NW_019392695.1 coordinate 186,973, forward strand.
TATGGCACGTGTGTAAGAAAAATAAATAGAGGGAGTGTGGGAGGAAGGGAGAGAATGTGAGAGAAAAAAATAGTTAGAGAGAGAGAGAGAAAGAAAGAAAGACAAAGAAATAGAGATAGAGAAATATTTGGAGAGACAGATAGAGAGAGGGAATGAGAAAGAAAAATATATTTTCAAACTAAACTTCAAGAAATCTCACATCTTGTCTTTAGATTGATCGCACTGTAAGTGACATTTAAATACATTTAACATTCTCTCTATTCGAAGCGAAATGTATTATTTATTAATTATATTACTTATTTATTGAGTATAAACAGAATGGCAAAATTCAACTTGTGCCGGATCAAAAGGTCGGTTTCAGTCTTTAGACACGCATCACATAAACATGGAATTCCTCCAATACATTGACATTTTTCTAATATGGAAACTATATACCAATAAACATTATGTTAGACATAAGAAATCTGCCGAAATGGTCAATCATTGTTAATGAGTGCTATGTAGGTGAAGCGACAACGCCGTGTCTGATAACGGAACGTGTTCGCGACAACAGTAAACAAGAAAGATCAAACATTTGTCTCAAGCGATTATACGACAATAAAACACAGTATTTATCGCTTAGGAGAGGCACAAGTCACCACTTCTCCTCCTCGTACCTCATTACGTGAAACATTAACATCATAATCTCTATTGTTCTGCCGGTGTAAAACAGCAAAAGGACACTGGACACGGTTTTTTTTCGTTGTGAAAGATGCAACACTTGCGGATAATTCAATGGCGCCCGCAGTGCTACTAATGCCTTCATATATATATATATA